>NC_085862.1:20654580-20714580 GCF_034702125.1 Engraulis encrasicolus | reverse complement strand
GGTGACGAAGATTGATTGGTGATTGGCGTCTCCCAGTATCAGCGGGGGTGGTGGTGTGTAGGATTGAAGGCGTAGGGGGGTGGGGAGTACAGGGGATAGACTACAGGGTGAGGGGGTGGAGGAGAAGGAAGACGGGGGGTTGGTGCTAAATGATTGGAGGCAGGGTAGGGGGGTGGGGGGTCACCAACAAGGAAAAATCCGGCGCGGTACTTACTGAGGCGTGGGCCATCCAATCGCGGGTCGAGCCAGGACGTGGTCTGGGTTTTGTGGTCAATGAAGTAGGTTTCTCCCTGAGAGTTCACTGCCTGCTCCCAGCCCTCGGGCAGCTGTCCTGTGCAGGCAGCAACAGCAACAACACCCACATCAGCTCAGCTCAGCGCTACAAGACAAGGCCAGGTCTCATACACCTGGTCTCATATACCTGGCTACATATACCAGGTCTCATATACCTGGCTAAATACACTTATTTCATACCTAGCTACATATCTGTATACCAGGTCTCATATGCCAGGCCTTATATACCAGGTCTCATACACCTGGCTACATATACCAGTCTCATATATCTGGCTAAATACACTTGTTTCATACCTAGCTACATATACCAGGTCTCATACACCTGGCTACACATACCAGGTCTCATATACCAGGCCTTATATACCTGGTCTCACATAGTGTACCTCATTGAGCCATGACTGGCACATCAAATAAGGCCAGAGTCCAGTTATGGCTTATTGGAGGACAGGGTTGGGACAGGGGGTGGGGGTGGTGGTTGAGGAGAGATGAGATGAGGAGAGCAATAGAGATTGATATTTACACTGTTCCTTGATTGGGAAACACAATGACATCTTTGAGCTGTCCACACAAACACCAGATAGCCCACCTTTTATGGAACATGAGATGACTCAAGTTTTTTTTCTCAATAAATGGCCCCTGGATCCCATCATATGCCCGTCAACACCCTCTTAAAATGAAATTGACTAATGCCCCTCAATGGCAATTAAGGACCTCCCCCTCTTAACTGTATTCTTCTCACTGCCCCCCTAGGGCTGCCAAACGCCCCCTGGGGGGGTGTAGAGTCCCGTTGAGGAACACTGCTGTAGAGATAGCTACTGTGTCAGACTGGTCAACAAAAAGGTAGAAAAGGGGATGGAGGAATGGAGATGTGCGTGTCTGGGAGGGAGTGGAGAAATGTTCAACGAAAATGATTCAATAGGACAACAGAGGCAAAAAGAATACCCTGCTCAACAAGTTGGGGGAACCTGCCAGCATATTTTCTAATTCCAGGGGAGAGGGAGACAGCGAGACAGAGAGAACTAGACAGAGACAATGAGACAGAGAGACAGACAGAGAGAGAGAGAGAGAGACCAAGAGAGAGAGAGAGAGAGAGAGAGAGAGAGAGAGAGAGAGAGACAGACAGAGAGACAGACAGAGAGAGAGAGAGAGACCAAGAGAGAGAGACCAAGAGAGAGACAGAGGGTCAGAGAGCGAGAGACAGAGACAGAGACAGATAGTAGTAGACAGGTAGGTAGCAGGAGAGGACACGAATGAGAGGCAGCTCAGGAGAGGAACACCAGGAGAGCTGGGAGTGTCTGGCCAGTCTTTTAAAGGCTCCCACTGTGCACAGACAACAATCTGCATTCCCCTCGGGCAGAGTCCAGGTCAGCCGTGACTGAATGCCGGACCCCCTCGGAGAAGGACCCCCGGCTATGGGGAACAGCTATGGGCAGAGGGGAGGGCACAGGAGCAGAGGGAGAGGACAGAGGAGCAGGGGTGGAGCGAATAGGAGGATGAAGGGGTGGAGCGAATAGGAGGATGAAGGGAGAAAAAAAGTAATGGAGTAATGGATGAGGCGTCACAGGGGGTTAGAAAGGGTTTATTTGCAAAACGGTGTATCTCCATTTTGTAGAATGTTGGGAAATTGACATTTTGTGTTGGACATTCCATTGCATTGTATTACAAAATGCTTTTTTAAAAAATAGGTTTAAATAAAAGTATGTTCCCAAAATATTTGAATGGCAACAATTCACAAAAAGGTGATAGGACCTCCTGACAGTCATTTCCAATAATAAAATGCAAAACTCAAAAATGGTGGATACACTGTTTTGCAAATAAACCCTTCAAATACTGTATGTCAGGGATGGGCAACTGGAGGCCATGGGGGCCACATGCAGCCCGCCTCCTCACTCAGAGGGGCCTGTAGATAAAACATTTTGGTAGGACTTAGAGTGGAGGGAAGTGTGCCACTGGCAAAATAATCTGCCATTTCAAGATTCAGTTTTATACCTGGACTTGCACATCATGATTGACACGACACCTACACAGCATGATCGTACACATCATGATCATGATGACTTGTGAGTGTGGACCCATCTTTGTCTCCCAGCTTCAGGCAATAACCCGCCGTTCGTCCGTTCAACACTGCCTGGCCCCTGGAGACAAGGATTTAGCATTCTGGCAATAGCGATAGAAGCAGACAGTAGACAGTCAAGGTGGGGACACCTTGTGGTGTACAGACAGACATGACATTGCAGTACGTGGACATTGTACTTGAGCTGTGAGTGAGTCAGCAGCAGTGTCTTGTCGCACTTGGGAGTTGCTGTTGCACAAGATGCTTGGCCATCACAGCCATCCTGCCCTTTGTTAGGTTATTAATAGTAGTGGGGGTGGACAAGGCTTATAGGACACCGTGTGTGGGAGGAAAACATGGCCCTGTGAGCAATGTACACCATTGAAACAGGTCAGGCAGGCCACGCCGGGCGTGTGCGTGTGCGTGTGCGTGTGTGTGTGTGTGCGCGTGTGTGTGTTGGATTACTTCAGGTTGAGTGGCTCCATTGAGTGAGAGCGCAGGCCCGCCCCAGTGCCAGCTCAGGCCTGCTCCTGTCTGCCCATGGGCCCAGTGTGTGGTGGTGTGTGGGGGGGTCCCCAGTGGAGTGCGGTGAGGCAGTGGACCCAGAAGGGGGAGTGAGGTGGAGAGCCCAGTGTGTGTGGAGTGGGGTGGAGGGGTGGTGGATACAGTGTCGTGTGGCGGGCCCAGCGTGGGTTGGTGTTGTGTGGGAGCGACCAGTCCAGAGCTGGACCCAGGTCTGGGGTGGGGTGCGGTGCGGTGCTCAGAGTGGGGTGGGGCTGGTGCTGGGGCTGGGGCTGGTGCTGGGGCTGGGGCTGGTGCGGTGCCCAGCATGGTGAGTGGGGAGTGGTGGGGTAGTGGATACAGTGCGGGAGCCCAGTGGGTAGTATCTTCGGGGTTAGGTACCCAGTATGGGGTCGATTTAGAGGTGATTCAGTGTGGAGTACAGAGTTGAGTGGGGTGGGGTGGGGTGTGGGAGGGGGACCCGATGGGGGATGGTGTGATTGGTGTTTTGGGGAGCGTTACGGCCCCGAGCTGGACTCTGCGTGGGGTCGGGTGCCCATTGGGGAAGCGGGGCGGGGTTCGGTGGGGTAGGTTTGTGGTTTGGTTGGTGTTGTGTGGGGTGCCACGGCCCAGAGGTGTGATGTGTGGCCCCTGAGGTACTGGGTTGTAACTAATGAATCCATGTTGTCCATCACACCCCTCCAACCCCAAACCCCGCTACTGCCCAAAAACAATACGCTGCCCCTCCACTACAGCCCACTACAGGGCCACTTCCCATCCACAACAGCACAACATCCACCCTCCTGTTGCTATGCATGTCACCATCCTCCACATGCCTCTCTACACTCACCAGACATCATCACCCTCTACTTGTGTGTCTGGAAGTCATTCTCTATAGAACTACCTCTGTTCCCATGCACCTCCTTTCATTTAGTGACCAGTGACGAGACGTAACTAAATCTAAGAAATGTCAACACTTTTAAAGGTGAACATGCATCGATGCTGCAGCCGGTCTTAAAAAGTTATGCTGCAGAGATGTCACCCCTGTTATTTAATGTTTTAAACCAGCCACCTTTTCTAGTGTCAAGTCTGTTTTTATTCCAAAGACTGAACTATTTTCCTCTCTCGAGGGGGTTCTTGCCGTCTGCTTTCTCCCTTTCACTCATAAGGATTCTTGAGTCAGGAAAGGCTCTTTAGCAATAGGTTGCCTTTCTCAGACAGACTGTAGACTGCTGCTCTGTCCAGCTAGTCTGATGTCTCTACCGGCTTGAGAGAGAGAGAGAGAGAGAGAGAGAGAGAGAGAGAGAGAGAGAGAGAGAGAGAGAGAGAGAGAGAGAGGAGGTACAAGACAGAGAGGAGGGGAGAGAGGGACATAGAAAGACGGGGCAAAAGAGACACTTCCCATAAGACACACCTTTTTTCCATTTCATCACAAAATCTGGCATTTTTCTCCTTCCTTGTTGGAGGGGAGGGGGAAAGAAAACTGGCAGTAAAAGAAGGAGAGAGAGTGAACAACAGACATGAAAGAAAAGGATTTGAAGAGAGCGATAGAGAGAGGGGGAAGGGAAGAAAGAAAGGGGCTTATACAAAGAGGAAAGATACTAAGAAGAAAGGGAGGCAGAAAGAACAAAGCGCGAGAGAGAGAGAGAGAGAGAGAGAGAGAGAGAGAGAGAGAGAGAGAGAGAGAGAGTGTGTGTGAGAGAGAGAGAGTGAGAGAGAGAGAGAGAGAGAAAAGAGAGAGCCAAACAAGGCAGACGCATTTGGAAGTAATTTACTGTACTGGCAAACAAAGTCGGAGTGGCGCGTGCCAGAGCGCACCGCCTGGGCCATCAGAGGCCTTCTCCCTCTCTCCCTCTCTTGCTCCGCTCTCTCACACTCTCACTCTGCTCGCTCTCTCCCTCACTCCACTCCCTCTCTCACTCACTCGATCGATTGCTTGCTCTCTCCTGGATGGGAACAGGGGGGAGAAAATGAGGTCTTGAGACCCCACAGTACTCTCTCTTGTCCCTACCCCTAACCCAACATCACCTCAACCCCTCAACACCCCAACAACACCTCACCATCCCCATTCAGAACGCCCCATCACCTGACTGTGACAGGACAGATAAGAGATTTGGGATACCTGGATGACATCCCAAATCTCCTGCAGCCCCCGCCCCAGCCCTCCGTCTCAACAAACCCCCAGCCCACCAGTTCATATGTATATGCATATATGTCAAATACATCTCCCTCATTCCCGTGTGTGTGTGTATGTGTGTGTGTGTGTGTGTGTGTGTGTGTGTGTGTGTGTGTGTGTGTGTGTGTGTGTTTACACAAGGAAGTACAAGAGTCTGTGCACTGAAAAGTGTAAGGGGTTAGGGTGCACACATCTAAAGAGACTTCTCGCAGGTGTCAGACCAGGGATGGAAATAAGCACCCGTCCACCTGCCAATTTGGCTTTTGCCGAGTGAAGTATGTCAACCCACCAATCACCTTGACGGGTGAATTTTTTCTACAGGCGCCCGGGTTAATGCTGAATTATACGCAGCATCCAACATCAAAGGTTTGAGCAAATTGGCAATGAAAAGAGTTATTGGCATCACAATAACTGAATTTAGGACCTCTGAAACAAAAGTATTGATCAGAAAATGATCTTACTTGGCATTACAATGTTTGGAACAGTTGAATATGAACTGGTAAAATGGTGACTGGTAAAAAATGTGAGTGACCGGTAGATTTTAGTCTTAAGTTTAGTTAAAAGTTCCACCCCTGTGTCAGACTATTGTGTCAGGTAGTTGAAAAGGTAGGTCTACACACTGCCAATTGTGATGCAATTGTATTTAAAGGTGCACTGTGTAATATTTTTAAAAGTTTATTTAACAAATGTTACCTTTCTCATGAATAGTTACCATGGCACCACGACCAAATTCTAAGCATTCATTATGGCAGGGAAAATTCCACTTTCCATACATGAAAAGGGGGATCTTCTCCATTGTCCACCATTTTGAATTTCCAGAAATAGACATTTTTCGCTGCAAAATTTACTTTACCTGAGTCATACAACTATTAGTTCACTCCAAAGTAAATATTCACAAAACATCAAATTTTGCAGTAGACATTACCGTTTCAATGAGAAGCACTGTTGCAATACCTACTCTGGCCACCATCCTACACAGTGCACCTTTAATTAAAACATGCAACGTTTCAGAAGCCAGGTGGCACCAATGTGGAAACCAGTCATCCTCTTCACACCAGCTCACGGTCTAGCTGTTTATTTCTGGTTATAGCTGTAGCTGTGAGCGACATGAAACAACAGAAGTGCTTGCCTCCGCCCCAGAAATCTCCCCACATCCCTCTTATACAACAGGCAACCTTTCAAAGGTGCCGTGCCGAACAGGGCGTGTACAGTTCAAAACCATCACAGCCGTGCCAACGCGTGCCATGAGAGTAAAATGCACCAAGAAACTGGTTTAATATTTATGCGTCAGGCCAGGCTGTCGGGCAGGGGCAGGGCTCGGGTACTGCACTGGTTGTTCCAGTGAGCAGCTGAGGTTTAGCTGGCAGAAACGGCACGAGAGATTTGTACTTGTTGCGACAAGAAGAGATGGAGAAAATTATTAATAAGGTCATGGAAACTAACAGAACAAGGCAGTTCTCTTTTGATAAACCTGCATCAGAATGGAAAATGTCTTTTTATTGCTCTTTATTCATGTGTATGTGCTGTACTTCCTTAGAGTTAGGATCAAAACGGTGCTCTCTAGTGAGCCATTATGAAACAACCAAGGAAGCTTTAACCGATTGACTTCTGTGCTGGCGTGTGTGTGTGTGTGTGTGTGTGTGTGTGTGTGTGTGTGTGTGTGTGTGTGTGTGTGTGTGTGTGTGTGTGTGTGTGTGTGTGTGTGTGTGTGTGTGTGTGTGTGTGTGTGTGTGTGTGTGTGTGTGTTTATAACCAACTTACCAAGATTGGGCTGTGATAAGGCCATGGAGCGTTGCTGCTGCTGCTGCTGCTGTTGTTGTTGCTGCTGCTGCTGTTGCTGCTGCTGTTGCTGCTGCTGCTGCGGAGTGGGTCCTCCATGGAGGCTCATCTGGTTCATGGCTGCAGTCATGGTCTTACGAGGGTCCAGCCATGTGGTGATCTTCTCCAAGTGGCTGCAGACAGACAAGAAGGAGGAAGGGAACAAAAGGAAAAGAAGGAAAGGAAAGAAGAAGATGGATAAAGTTAGATGACTCATTCGTCATTACCAAATCAAAAAGGGCACTTTAGCACACCTCTGTAGTTGGACAGGGGTGCAAGATATTACCCCCGCGAGGTTATCACACCGTCCGTTCTGTCCAAGCCTGCCGATGGAATTTACAGTGTGCATGATGCTTTGAACAGTTAGATATCTCATTACTGAAAAAAAAACTCTAGGCTCTCCAGCACAGGCTGTCTGATATGTCTGATGATGTTTTCGTGCCTAGCCTTGCGATTGTGCTGTAAATCCAATTGCCCCATGGGGACAGTAAAGTTTCAAACCAACTAACGCTTCTACTGTAGAGCCAAGAGTACAGGGGCCTGGGCACTAAGTGGTGTTAAAGGTGCAGCATATAGGATTGTGGCCAGATTAGGTATTGCTACTGTGCTGCTCACTGAAACTGCCTATTGCCACATCTGACCTTTCATGAATATTTACTAAGTAGTAAACTAATATTTACTAGTATGACCAAAATAAAGTAAGATTTGCAGCTAAAAAATATATTTCTAGAAATGCAAAATGGCAGACATGGAGAAGATCCACCTTTTCATGCAGAAAATAAGCAATTTTCCCTCTCATAATGAATGATTCGAATTTGATGGAGGTATTCATGAAAAGGACAACATTTGTGAGTAGACAGCATGAATTCTGGAGTAAACCACTAAAATATTACATACTGCACCTTTCAGTATCGAAAGACCACCCCAGACACCCATTCAAATCATCCGAGAAACCCATTTAGAAGATCACCTCACCCGAAACCCACCCAGCCTAGAAGAGCCTACTGATGTAGCCAGCATGGCCAATCTCAGATCACATGCACCCTCAATTACATCACACACAACCTCCATCTTCCAATACCATAATGCCTTCTGGCTTCTTTGCCTTTTTTGAAAACCATTCATCACTGTTCATATTTTAGTCCCTTGCTCTTGCTCCCTTTCCCCCTCTCTGGTTTTCTGTCCTTCTCTGTCTCTCACTCTCATGGCTCTAAAACACCAGAAGCCACAGCCAGGCAACACAGGATGGGAGGAGGATGCCAAACAGACTAGTCTCCAATTAACCTAACAGAACTACACAGTCAGCTTCTCTCTGTCTGTCTCTCTCTTTCACTCTTTCTCTCTCGCTCTCTCCACACACCCTCAGATGAGGGCCTTCCTCTAAACGGCAGTAGCTACACGTTATTCCAGCTTCGCCACATTTTTACCAGAGTGTTTTTCACCACTGACTCTGCGTGCAACTGCACATACAGGTTCAATGACCTCAGATTGATCAACTCCCAAATTGGCAATCATATCACATCATCAAAATATCAGTGAGCAATGTTTTTGGAAAAAAAACCCATTTCATTTGTTCCCTGAGGGCAGTGTGTCACATCCACCGTTTTCCTAAACTACATCATCACGTCATCTAGTACATTCTGTCCTTGCTGTAGGACATTAAAAAAGGATTTATTTTTCAACTCTTGTTTAACCCTTTGTTGATTTGGTATTCATTGTCTCATGGAAACTTGTTTCCCTTCAGTTGTTATTTTTAAGTACAACAACAGACAACAAAAAAAAAAAAACATGAACGACAGCTGACGATGAGTAAAAAAAATACTTTGTTTGAACTTTATGGTGAAATAAGATGGTGAAAGAGTTTTTTCCCCTCATAGTCACTTTGATCATGCCATCAGTGACCAGTATATGAATCAGTGTCTCAAACGTATCTACACAATTGGGGGCCCTAGGTGATACAGACATGGGCCCATCTTCAATTATTTTTTGCTGTCATTTACCATGGTGGGGTGACTGTTGAGGGGGAGTTTTGTTGGGGCCCAAGGGCAACTGCCTATTGTGCCTATTGCTAAAATCATCTCTGTGACTGTCCCCCTCCCCCGTTTTCTGTGTGATAGTGAGTCACTATGGCCTATTCACAGTGCACCACAGAGAATATTAGCCACTTCCTGCTTCTCTGTGCTCAGCTCGGGGTCCAAGCCTCTCCACACTGCCTCAAACAGGCCAGGAAGAGAACCTTCTGTTCACACTGCTGTTGTTGTTTTTCCTGTAAAGCCGTGTTATGCTGGGGTGGCGGTGCTTGATGTTATCCATTATCAGCAGCAAGTGGTGCTGAGATTTCACTGCCCTGTCTCCTTTTCTCTTCCACCTCACCACCCCTATCAGGCTTTAGCTATCCTCACACGGCACCTTGATACCCTGGAAACATCTGGCACTGGAGTGGAGCGGGAGAAGAAAAGCAATGGAAGAGTGCGTGAGTTTAATACTCCCTGAGGAAACTTTGGTTGCGTCAGAAAGTAAACAAAGGCTACACGCGATGCAAAAGTGCCGTCTGGCGCAAGTCACTAGACCAAGTGCCAATACCCAAAACAACAAACAACTCCAGACTATAATGGTTAACCTTCTACTAAAGAAACCATGTCTTCTTCCTTTATATAAGACAGTGAAAACTTGCTGTATGATGACTTACTGAAATGGATACCTTCTATTGGTACAGCATATCGACTCAACAAGGCCACTGACGGGTTTGGACAGGCCCGGGACAAAGTCATCTGGAAGGGCCCCGAAACCAATACATGCAATGCTACGAGGACCACATTCTAGGCATCCTCTCTCCCTGGCCCTAGGACCCCACATGTCAGCTTCCCTGCTACCGAAGGCTACTAACATGCTCTGTCAGACTGCATCTACCTAAAACCACACACTGCATGCAACCATAAAATGGCTCCTGAAGAAATCCACCATTTCCACCAGGACCCATCCCATCCATTCACAAGCACAGAGCAGACCAGAGAAGTGTAGCAACCCCGTGTGAGTAGCTACCCAATGTGAGTCAACATGCGCAGACATAAAAACTATATAGCAAAAACTATAATTAGGGCCCATAAATGTGCCCTTTTAAAATGTAAAAAAAAAACGTTAAGCCCTTTGTCGTTGTCACTTTCATCTCCAGTCTCCAAATCGCGTAGCTAAGGTAAAATGAGCCCACTGTCGCACGAGCGTTTCGTGTTTGCATCAACAGCGCAATCGGGCAGCTACTCACATGGGGTTGCTACCGAGAGCAATGGCAACATAACAACACAGAGGAGAAAGAAGGCTAAAAATAAAGTCTGAAGACAACTGCTGCTCCTCCCCTGCCGCCAGAGCCCTTTTGGCTGGATGCTTCCCTGGGGGAGAAAGCAAAACTCCACAGCACCGCGTAGGCTCTCCTGTGTTTACAAAAGAGCAACATTTAAATCTTAATGGGTCTTCATAAGGCAAATGGAGCCAGATGGACATCCAACATGGTTGAAACGTTGCCTACAATAATGTGTACCAAATATACAGTGGCCTAAGCTATGCTATGGACTTTGACTTTCTTTTACTTAACTTAGTCAGTTAAGGCACAGCGTTATACATTTGCGGTTACCAGAATGGCAATGACCAAGTTGTGGTGCATTACTAAAGGTTCTGTGTTATATCATAGTGTACTACTATGATAGATAACCTTTCAATGACTATTCCAGAGTTCCACTGGTGAAACAGTGTGCATCATGGGGCTACGATCTAATCTCATTATTGGTTCTGCACCTGGCCAGCCTGGTCAGTCGTACCCACATTTTACTCCGATGAAAGCCATCATTTTCAGGGTGGCATCTGAACAGAAGGGCTGTCCTGTCCTGGCACACAGATAGTGGCACCGGAGTCACTGGTGTGCCCGTCAGCCTGCCCACCCACTCACTGGGATCTGGGGGTGGGGGTCTATCCACACGGAGTGAAGCAAAGCACCATGGAGACAGACTGTGTGTGTGTGTGTGTGTGTGTGTGTGTGTGTGTGTGTGTGTGTGTGTGTGTGTGTGTGTGTGTGTGTGTGTGTGTGTGTGTGTGTGTGTGTGTGTGTGTGTGTGTGTGTGTGTGTAGGAGTGAATTGGGGGGAGGGGTAAATGCAGTGTGATTTAAAGCCCTGAGAGAGATATTGTGAGCTGCAGAGCACTCTTGTTTCCCCAGGGGGACAAGGGAATGGGTGTGTGGGGCTGGGATGGGGAGGCTAGATTTATAGAGTGCTTGGTGTTGAAGAGAGGTGCGTGGGGTTTGGAGGATTGGAGGGGGGGGGGTGTCTAGGGTTTGTTGGAGTGAAGAACGCCTCATGACTGAGGAGTGTATTTGTGCGTTTGTGTGTATGTGCGTGCGTGCGTGTGGACGTTATGACATTGCATTACATTGTATGACTTTACATGTCCTAAACTAAGTATTCCTGTGCACTGTGCTCTGCTGTGCTCCTGGTGCTGTACTGTGCAGTGTGTTGTGCTGGGCTGTGCTGTGCTCCTGGTGCTGTACTGTGCAGTGTGTTGTGCTGTGCCGCTAATGCCTGCAGAGGCCCTGAGCGGAGCAGCTCTTCCCCAGCAGTGAGGAGGTGGAGAGCAGAAACATCCTGCTACTTGAGGCCCAGGCTCCAGGCACTCTTCTCAGGACTTGCGATAGTCAGCTGACACCCCCAAAACTACGCCATGCGTACTGAAAAATATACGCAAAGTCTCAGACAAGTACGAGAATGCGCCCTGCACGACTACATTTTTGTTGTGCACTGCAAAGGCTAAACATGAACGCTGTGCGGAAAAACATGGATGATCTTCACTGTGAGTCCTTTATACACAAGACAGTAATCTGTGTGCATAGGGGACTAGAGAACTGCAGAAAATAACGTGGAGGAGAGGAGAGGAGAGTCTTGTTTTTGTGCATGACGCTGTTTGAGGAAAGCGTGGCGCAGGCTGTTTACAGAGGAAACGACCAGGAACAATGGCTGGCCCTCGCAACAGGCCAGCACTGCAGGCTGAAACAACATGCAATCACACCACACACACACATACAAAATCATCCCCCAACAGACGCACACACAGACACACACACACAGACACGCGCGCACGCGCGCACGCACGCGCACGCACGCACGCACGCACACACGCACACACGCACACACGCACACACGCACACACGCACACACGCACACACGCACACACACACAGAGTTCCCCAACTGCAAGCACAACATACACGATTTCTAACCTTCATGCACATTAATAACATGCTATTATCCACAATCACCTCTACACCAGACATTACACCTACTGTCCCTCTCGGTCACATACATTTCTGCGCCACATGTGCACACGCATGCATGCACGCACCCACCACCCCTCTCCTGAGACTTCCTGTTGGTGAAAAAAACACCACTGACCCCCAACACACACACACACACACACACACACAAGAACACACACCTAATGCTGTCCAGCAGCCACACACACTGACCCGAAGACATGACACTTGAGGACATATTATAAGTGACCATCCCCCCAGCCAAGCTGTCCAAAGGGGAGGGAAAGTGAGAAAGAAAAACAGCAGTGGGGATGGAGGGGGCAGAGAGGGAAAGAAAACAAGGTGGAGAAAAAAAAGAGAGACAAAAGGAAAGTGGGATGAAAACAAGAGGAGAGGAGGTGCATGTGTGTGTGTGTGTGTGTGTGTGTGTGTTGGGGGGGGGGCTGTAGTGGTGATGCTGCTTAGACACAGACACAAAGAGAAAGGCAGAGACACTGTGAGAAACTGGAGGACAGCACAGAAAGGACAAACAGAGTCACAGTGTGTGTGTGTTTGCATGCGTGTGAGTGTGTGTGTACACTATAAGACTGTGTGTGTGTGTGTGTGTGTGTGTGTGTGTGTGTGTGTGTGTGTGTGTGTGTGTGTGTGTGTGTGTGTGTACTGCTGATTTGGGAATGTTTTTGTCAGAGGGAGAGAGAGAAGGGGGGTGAGCAAGAGGAAGAGAGAGAGAGAGCGAGGAGGGAGTGAAAGAGAGCGAGCAAGAGAAGTATTTATTGAATGCATATATGATAAAGCTTGTACGTGTGTGCAGTGTTTGTGATTATGTGGTTTGTGCGTCTGTGTGTAGACAAGTGCATAGTCCGATTTTGTGTATGCATGTAGTGGTATGTATTTGTAAATATCCATTCCTGCACATGTTTTTGTATCAAGACAGTGCGTGTGTGTGTGTGTGTGTGTGTGTGTGTGTGTGTGTGTGTGTGTGTGTGTGTGTGTGTTTTTGTGTGTGAGAGAGTCCACTGATTAGAGCAGGCTGTGTGTGTGTGTGTGTGTGTGTGTGTGTGTGTGTGTGTGTGTGTGTGTGTGTGTGTGTGTGTGTGTGTGTGTGTGTGTGTGTACGTACTGCGTGTGAGTTTCAGGAACAGCTCATCCGTCAGTGAGGGTGTAGTATAAACAGGGGGTCAGGATGTAAGACTCTTTATCACGGCCTCTCCTCACACTCCCTCTGTTTACAGCAGCTCAGCTCTGCTCAGCTCCACTCGGCTCGGCTCTGCTCTGCTCAGATCAGACCCAGCCCTTCTCTCTACACAAGACCTGGCCTGCCCTAACCTACACACACTCTACACACGCATGCACGCACGCACGCACGCACGCACGCACGCACGCACGCGTCCTGCCTTAACCATTGCACTAATGCGTGCACACAGGCAGACACACACACACACCTGACCTGCTCTAATCAGTGGTCTCTCACACACACCTGGCCAGACAAGACCAGAATGCATTGCGTAAACGCACGCACAGCACCTAGACTCCCTACTGTATACACAGGCGCAAACTGAAATGCACACATATCCGCTCTACTCACCTACTACCATCTAGTCATCCATAGCAACCCTGTTGCGGTCTATTACACAGGTCTATTCTGCATTCCCTAGATGTAATGTATTGAAAAAATTAAAAAGGCACTGGAAAGGAGACCAAGCATATGTGCTGGACAAGAAAACAAGATGTGTGTCATTAAAACAGGTGCCAGGCGAGGGGCTATTCCAACTTATAAACCTGGTTAAGTTAACCTACATGAAGTGGTACATTAAACCTGCCAATAGATGATTTTCCACTACCTCAAGGTTAATTTAAACTGGTTTACTTGAAATACTAAGACGGTTGTGAGAGACTGAGATTCCACAAACCAACGGCGCCACTGCATTACAATACAGAGTGGGGCCATTTGTTTACCAACTGCTGTTTACACAGCGTACACAAACATTTCTTTAACGCTGCTTTGTAAACAGAGGAGGACAAATGACCTGTGGGAGCCAGCTCTCTTGACGTCTAATGCAGATTCCACATACAGTCACTCCACAGACTACACACAGAGCCCACATAACACCACTCCACAGCCTGTAATGCAGAGCCCACATAACACCACTCCACAGCCTGTAATGCAGAGCCCACGTAACACCACTCCAGAGCCTGTAATGCAGAGCCCACATAACACCACTCCACAGTATCTAATGCAGAGCCCACATAACACCACTCCAGAGCCTCCACACATAGCACCACTCCACAGCCTACAACACAGAGCCCACATAGCACCACTCCGCAGCCTGTTAAAAGCTTTATCCAGGGCTCATCACCAATCCCAGTGGTGGCAGCTAATACATTTAGCGGCCTGTGGAGTCAAGACAGGCTAGCTCTCGCTGGTGCCACTGAAGTAACAACATTGTCCAGCTGGGGCCCGTGGTCTTACAGTAAGCTGGAGTGGAGCCCATGAGATAGAGAGGAGAGGAGAGGAGAGGAGAGGAGAGGAGAGGAGCGACTAGGAGGGAAGGGTAGAGAAGAGAAGAGGAGAGGAAGAGAAAGGAAGGGATGGTAGAGAAGAGAATAGGAGAGGAGAGGAGCGGTGGGGAGGGGAGAGGGGAAAAGAGGAGAGGAGAGTAGGGGTAAGTAACGGCAGGGAGGGGAGAAGGGTGGAGGGAAGTGTAACGGTGTGTATTGGGGAGGCCGGGGTGCAGAGGGCCTGTATGAGCTACGGTTGTTGTCCCAGCAGACCTCGAGCGGAGCAGGTGGAGAGAGAGAAGGCCTAAAAATAAGCCAGTGGAGGCGCGGTGTGGTGGTGGTGGTGTAGTGTGGTGGTGGTGGGGGGCTGTAGGGAGAGCTGAGGGTGGGAATAATCAGGCAGCTGTCAGCATGTCGGCCTGCCCTTCACCGTGCCAAGGGCCTACTACCCTCTCACTATCGACCTTGTAATACTCAAGACTGACACTAAACCTTTCAGTCGCTCATACTATGCACAGAAATATGAGCTATTTAGGCTATGCAAGAGTGGCTGGGGGAGGGAGGGGGTTGTTCATTGTGAGAGGAAATGATTAGTTTGATTGTTAAAAAACATTTAAGAACAAGAATGCTGAATTTGTAAAACTCTTTTTTCCTATGGAGACTTACTTCAAAAAAAATCAATACCCTGGGTTGCCAAGAAGCACCAAATAACATTTTATAGTCCAAGGGAAAAGGCCCATGCACTAAATATTGCCAAAATAACAGCCCTGCAGTGTCTGCGACGTCCCATTCACTGGATTCCTCAACTTTGTGCTCCAGCCAGCCATCCGGGACAGTCACTAAGGAGCCAGGCAGGTGGTCGTCATCAACAGCAACAGGCTGATGCACAGCTACCCAACTGGACACGGACCCTGTTTCTCGATAGCGTTGTTGCTAACCAGTTAGCAACTTAGTTGCTTGCCTTAGGGATATGGCATTGATTGCAACCAAGAAAGTTGTGAACTTGCTTAGCAACAACGCTGTTGAGAAACAAACCACAGAAACGCACAGTCCCAGTTTCATGCCTCCCTCGCTGGCCCTGCCAAAGTACGCAGACACTGCTCTGTATTCCCAAAGTACTTCCATTTAAATTCTGCACCGTTTCAGCCAGTATGCTAACATGTACTTATGCATGACCTAAGTACAATGTAACTGTACTGTAACTTAAGTATACAGTCAGTTGTCCCGGGAGGGACGACGGATGGTGCCAAGAAATGGGTGCCCCTTACATTGTATGTTGGGTAGTGGGCCCTTTCAGATGACGTTGTCAGGCCTGTCGAAAGCGGTCAGCAACCCTGGTTGTTGGGATTTCCAAGCCTCAAGTCTCTAGTCCATTGCACCCTTCTATTCATCAGCCAGTACACTTTTTTTTCCCCTTCACCACTTTGCCCTCTGTTCTTTCTTTCTAGTCGTCTCCCTCTTCCTCCCTCTCTCCGTCCATGTCCTTCCCCCAGCGTGCCTTCATGGGGGGACCCGTTTCCCTGCTGCGCCACATCTGAGGGGGTCGGCTGAGGTTGGGACGTGTTTGATTTCTAATTATACGCTGCGGGAGACCACAGGAGACGCGTCTCAAGGCATCCCTTTACTTTCATCCCGCGCTCCAGCTCCCACCCCAACAGCTCTGGGAATGCAACCCTGTCTGTAGCCATGGAGACAGCAAGAGACCAGGGGAGAACCAGACAGACGAAATGGTGGTGGTGCTTACCACAGGGCCAGGGCCAAGACACACACACACGTACACGCACACACACACACACACACACACACACACACACACACACACAACAACCAACAACCATAAAACCACCCAATGACATACAGAGAATGTTTTGCTTTTTCTCCGGGTGTTCATTTCAGTCCGGGGTAACTTGAACATCAGATTGCAGTAGTTTATTTAAGCTCTTGCTTTAAGGCAAAAAAAATGATGTTTTGAAGGAAAGGCTTAAGAGCCGGTTCTCAGTCCTTGCTGTCCCCCGGTGCAAGTCAGCACCTGGTCTGGCTGAGGTAGTAAGTAGGTCGCGTGAAGTTCCTCCAACTAATCTGCAGTTTAACCAGGAGGCTTATGTGCATTTTCCACGCAAAGTCAATTTTAATTGAGCAGAAACACAAATGTTTCTTTAAGGTAACACAAAAAGTCTTCACAACGACAAAACACAGCCGCTAGCTGCTATTACACGTCAAGTTGTCGATGTTAAAAGCCCACAAGAACAAAGCAGGTGTATTCAATTCAAACCATTATGGCTATTATTCTAAATGGAAAATGGTGGTTACAGTGGTAAGCTAAGTACTGATATATATGCTCCTTCCTCCCTCTCTCTCTATGACAGAGATGTGAGACATGAGAAACTCATTACCTTATGGGCCGGCCAACCAAACAAACAGGAACTGGACACGTTCTGAAAAAGGAAAGGCCTTATTTTGGTCCCTCGAGTGCTTGGGCTTGTGGGATAGTGGTGTGCCCTTGGGCTGAGGGCTTCCTGTGTGGTGTGGTGTGTGGCTGCTCAGTCCGCCCGTGGAGGAACCAGCCGACCTCCTGGCACTGCCACTGGCCATGCGGTATGGAGGAGTGACACTAGCCTGTTGGTATGACCGGCTTTCCATTCCAACTAGTAGTTGTTAATTAAAAACAGGAATACAGTACAACGCTGCAGGATGCACCCTACAACAACTCCCCTCAAACAGACACACACATGTGCGCACACAGAAACACACACACGCACACGGAAACACACAACATGCTCCTACACGCACACACACGCACACACACACACGCAGGTGCACATACAGTCCCCCCTATGCTACCTATGTCCCAAAGCCTCCACCCTCTCCTCCACAATTACTCCCAGGTCAGGTTACGGTGGGGTTTTCCCAACACTGTTCAGTACAATAGAATCCTGTGCACACTATGCCTGTGCTATGCCCTGCCACCCCCCACATTACACATTGCACTGCTCAGTAGCAGCCGGGGCACAGGGTGTGAAGTGGTACGTACAGAAAACATGTTTATCTCATTATCCAGTATATCAGTAGGGGTCTAACTGTGGTTGGTTTTGCAATATCATGTTGGGATCAGCAAGGTCATGAACCTTGATGAGTTTGTTATGGATGGCTATAATGACATCGTAAAGCAGCACATTTATTGCACATTGACCAAAAGTCTGGCTGAAGACTTCCGGTGGCACCACGTTGGAGATGGCAGCCTGAGTTTTCCGCTCGCGAGGACAACTTCAAAATGAGTAGCCAAACTCTTTATACTTTAACTAAAGATCACTCATGCTGCTCACAAGAAGTGAACGTGATGTCCCAACCTTGAAGGGATGCAAAGGGACAACTGAAAACAACGTACATTAGACTCAGGGAGATACACAATACACCTTGACCTGGCACCAACATGCTGCCAGTGTTGAAAGAGCTTTGCGCGAAGAGAAGAGAACATGCCAAGGCCTTTAATGGAACTAAAGATGCTTTGGCTAGACCAAAAGACCGCCTGGGACTTTAGTGCCCTTTACTGAGCTGTTTCTCAAGGCATGGCCACACTTAGCAGGTCACGGCACTGGTGAGCTTCTACCACGTCTGCTGCGGCACGACAACATTCCCGCAAGATAAGGCAAGCAGGTGAGTGGGCAGCACTGGGCCTCATGTTATCTGGGGTGAGTGGGCAGTACTGGGCCTCATGCTATCTGGCAACATGAAGTAACGCTGCTGCAACACAGGGGCAAGAGGGAAGGGGGATGGGGGAGGTGGGGTGGGGTGCTCAGCTGGACTGGACAGCCAGCCTGACAAGGAGGGAGAGACAGACAGACAGATAGACAGCCAGGGCCTGGACTTGGCTGCCTTATAGTTCTCAATTAAGCCCTGCAGCTTTAGTCCGTCAGCTGCCGATTGCGGAATCGCAGCTATTCGATTGGATGTGAAGAATGGATGGGATGGGAGTGGGAAGGAGGCATAGTGAATGGAATGTGCTGCTAATTATAGTCATAACTCCCACCACCACCACCACCACCACCACCATCAACCCCCCCACACACATCCCCAGCAAGCACCCACGCAAAGAAAAAAACATCCTGAATATGCCAAAGCTGAGACAGACCATGGAGGCCTAGAGTTCGGAACATTGGCGGAACGCGGAGCACGGTGGGCGAGTCAAGGCAAGTGTTGCCGTGCTGATGCTCACAGCCTGGTCAAGCAGCGATGGATGAGTGTGACAGAGGTACAGACTGTAGAGGGCCCTGGCTAATCAGTACAAGAGTGTTGGACACACATGCGTGCACAAACGCGCACGCGTGCGCGCACGCGTGCACGCACGCACGCACGCACGCACGCACGCACGCACGCACGCACGCACGCACGCACACACGCACGCACGCTTCCTCCAGTTCAACAAAGCTGCCAATATTGGAGCACACGGGAAGGGTCATTGAAATGACCCTGTTCACAATGAGTTCTTGTTTGAGGAAGATGAGGGGACAAAATCGATGGCACAGCAGTGTGTCTGCCAATACACACATTATGGTCTGTGTTAGCTTAAAATATGGCCCTTCCAGCAGGTCGACAGGACAAGACAAAAAGCACGCCGACAAAAGCACACTAAGAAATAAAACAAAGTCCTTGTTGTATGGCCAGAAAATCCTAAAAAAAAACGTATTGAAATGGTGGAAAGTTGAACCAGGCAGTAACCTCCCCCCTTCCTATCATCATTGGGATCCTATTCAGCTGTTGCAGAGGACTGAGGTACTGTGGGCCTACAGGCCTACGGGGTCTCCTCTTGTTACTCGATGAGGCAGCTGGAGAGAGAGAGAGACAGGGGGGCGGTGTGTGTACGAAAAAGAAATAGAAAACTAAAGGAAACAAGAGAGAAAGACAGAAGGAGGAAGAGAGAGAGAGAGAGAGAGAGAGAGAGAGAGAGAGAGAGAGAGAGAGAGAGAGAGAGCGGAGAGAGAGAGAGAGAGAGAGAGAGAGAGAGAGAGAGAGAGAGAGAGAGAGAGAGAGAGAAGGGCTGGGCTGCAGCTGTTGTTGGGAAGGCTAACTATAGATACTGACATTGAGTCCACTGGTTATGTACGGCTATGTGGCTATGCTATGCTAGAGCACAATGCATTAGACAGAGGGTGTGTGTGTGTGTGTGTGTGTGTGTGTGTGTGTGTGTGTGTGTGTGTGTGTGTGTGTGTGTGTGTGTGTGTGTGTGTGTGTGGGCTTAAGACAATTCATATATTTTTCTTTAACACTTCACTGCAATTATTCTTTTAGTCATTGCAATCAAGATAATCTTTAAGCAAGTGTTTTTTTAACATATCGCCAAAATATTATCGTTAAAATACAAAAACAGACATGTTATTTTTTTGGCCACATCGACCACCTGTACAGCACACTAGTGCTACCTAGTTCTATTACACTAGAAATCCTTTTCATGTAATGCTGGAACACCTTCTGCTGTTCGCACATAAACACCGCAATCTTTTTTTTTCGACGCTAATCCACCTTCCACATACACATAAGGACTTTGTGGATTGGTGACGCAAATGCGGCCACTCTCATGAGGTGCGGAAGGAAAATTAAACACACACAAGCAGCAGCAGCGGCAGCAGCAACGGCAGAAAATAAATCTCATCTTTCTGAAGCAGCAGGCCCCTCATAATCCTTCCTGTGTTGTTGGAGAGGCAAAGGCAGGCCGAGACAAGCGGCTAATTCAGGATTACTTCATTAGGTGCTGCTGAATGCATAATGTCGCCAGGCGGGACTGGCGTGGAGCCCGGGAGACTGGATGACCCCCCCACCTCTCGCCCCCACCCCCCCCAGGCCAGAGCAGCAGAAGAACAACAGCTGATTTATGCCACGACAGAAAAGTTAAAGAGCCACAAGAGTTTCAGACGTCGCCAGCCGGACGCTTACGTCTCTGCACAAGGCTTCAACGTCATCACTCCACAGTAGTCATCAAGTGACCTGATGATGATGATGGTAATGATGATGATGATGATCATGAAAATAGGATGGCTTTGGGGGAAGCTTTGGGTATAATCATCAAAAGACAGACCTTTTTGCTGCTACTACTACTGCTACTAAAGACACATTTTGGATTGTCCGGCTTGGGAACTGGGGACCAACCATGTTAACTTCAAAAGATGTCCAGTGTCTGAACGGGAGAGGTGCATACCAGACAGTGACAGCACATGACTGGCACCACCCTGGAGAAAGTGATCGATCTCACATGAACCTAGATTCTGGGTCAATACATTGATTAGCTACTAGATAAAAGACACAAAAAAGAAAGGCGTTGTGCAAGCTGTGTGGCAAACGACCTTGAGGGAGGGTGTATGAAAGGAGGTGGGGATGGGGGGGCAGAGTGTGTTTTGGGAAAGTGCTGGGGGTGGAGGGGGCTGTGGTAGCAGGAATGTGCCGGTGTTTAGGCACGCTGTGCTCCGTGCCCTTGTCATTGCCTCAGCAGCATTTTCTTGGGTTGTCGTGACAACAAAGCATTAGAGGCACTCGTGCATTCCTGGATCAGACATTAACATAAAACGGCCTCCCGTGGAATATGAAGACGGGAGGGGGGGAGGGTTGTGAGAAGAGATGAAAATAAGAACGAGGGAAGAAATGAGCGAGCGAGGATACGATTTCAAAGGAGCTAATAGTTTAGGGTAGGTGGCTTTGAGGGAGAGGGCTGTTTGTACTTGTGAAGAATCTCGAGAGGCGGCACCCAACAGGCTGACACACAGAAAAAGACAGAGAGAGGCGAAACTTATCTCTCAAGCTGCTCCATGGGAATAAAAAATACGTATCTCCAAGCTCCAAGGCAGACACACATACCAGCCTCGCAGAGCGTGGAACCTGTGTCAGTGCTTCTGAGGACACACAACCCCAATTCCAGGGTCCCGCTGCCAGTCAGCTCCAGGATAATTGGAGGAGACAGCATTAAAATGGCCAGCAAATCAGCTGGCCTGCGGTGAATAAGAGGGGTGAAATCCAAAATGTGCTCTTCCAGCAGCACAGCTCTCAGTCAGCATATGGCAGTCAGAGGAGAAGAGAACAAGGGCTGGCTAGTCTGCTCAGACGACCACGTATAGAAACTGGGCCTAAGTAAGCACCCTCCCTGCCATAGAAAACACCACTCTGACACTGAGCGGGGCACAAAAAAGGGGTAAAAACTGACTGGGGGCAGACAGGA
The DNA here is from genome assembly GCF_034702125.1 of Engraulis encrasicolus. Classification (NCBI taxonomy): domain Eukaryota; kingdom Metazoa; phylum Chordata; class Actinopteri; order Clupeiformes; family Engraulidae; genus Engraulis; species Engraulis encrasicolus. Next base: position 20,692,744 of record NC_085862.1, on the reverse strand, counting down.
GAGAGACACACTTATCCAAAAAAAAAAGAAGTGCAAGGTATACGGAAAAAAAAAGAAAACTCTAGAGCTCAGAGGGGTTGTAGCATTGGTGGTGGCGAGGAGAAGGTTGGAGCATTGGTGGTGGGGTTGGAGCATTGGTGGAGGCGAGGAGAGGGTTGGAGCATTGGTGGAGGCGAGGAGAGGGTTGGAGTATTGGTGGAGGCGAGGAGAGGGTTGTAGCATTGGTGGAGGGGTTGGAGCATTGGTGGAGGCGAGGGTTGTAGCATTGGTGGAGGCGAGGAGAGGGTTGGAGCATTGGTGGTGGGTTGGAGCATTGGTGGAGGCGAGGAGAGGGTTGTAGCATTGGTGGAGGCGAGGAGAGGGTTGGAGCATTGGTGGTGGGTTGGAGCATTGGTGGTGCTGGGATTGTGGGATTGATGGTGGTGGTGGAGGTGGGGTTGAAACATTGTTGGCGGTGGTGGTGGGGTTGGAGCATTAGTGGTGGTCGTGACAGGATTGGAGCATTGGTGGTGGTGGTCTCGTGACAGGGTTGAGGCATTGGTGGTGAGTTTTGGGCATTGGTGGTAGTGGTGATGCAATAGAGTAAGGTGGTATTGGAACATTGGTGTGGTAGGGGTTGGAGCATTGGTGGTACTGGAACATTAGTGGTGGTGGGCTTAGGTTGGGAAATGTTGAGAGGAGAGGCCAAGACGGAATCATCATCTCACTGGCCCGTTTGTCATCTGCTGGTCCACTGCAACGTCTCATAAGGGCCCTTCAGAGAACAATCTGGCAACTTGTGTGCTGCACAGGACGGGCCCCCATTGTTTTTCCTACCCAGTCTCAGTGAGCCTTGTGCTGTGCCTCACTGCCATTGCGAGGATGAGGGGTGGGGGCTGGAATTATCCATTGTCCCTCCTTCTCCCGAGCCACTTCGCCTCTCTGCCCCTCCTTGTGTATGCCATCAGTGCTCGGGGAAGAGTCGCATGTGCTGCCCATACTGTCTTTTCTTTGTGCGACCGCCATGAAAAGTCACATTGACACAACAAAAAGACGTTTTTGACCAAACTCTCGACAGCTCACGAGAGCACACTGGCCTCTTTCTCTCGCTGGGCGAAAGTACAAATAAAATCAGTGGATTGATATTAGCTTAATGCCCCCCGCACAAAGAGGCCTTTGTTAATAATCATACTGCAGACATGGGAATGAACCCCGGCTCCACTACTCAAGCCCCCACCAGCTCTCACACACTCTCTCTCTCTCACACTCTCTTTCTGGCTCTCTCTCTCTCACCCACTCTCTCTCGGTCTCTCTCCCTCATTCATGCATTCATTCACCCTCACCCCACTTCTTATTACAATGACGCAACATGGTATCTGAAAAGTAACTGCACTCCACACAATATTCATACATTCTTGTATCCATGCTGTTTACTGTTTATTGCCAAACCTATTTATTCTCATGTTTATAAATGCATTTCTGGTAAGGACTGGCCAGCCAATGGCGAGACACTAGACATTTGCCAGATCATGATGTGTATTTAATGGAATATCCTTGCATGAATTCCAGCTGTCAAATACCATTTTCAAATTCTGAACGAGGAGCGAATAGGTCCCTGTCAGCTTGTGTCCAGCTTCTTTCCACCTGAACATGACTGTCTGCCCACACTGGGACAGCCAATATCAATGATAAAGAAGAAGACAAGCAGCCACATGTCAGGCCAATCACGGCAGCGGACAGCTTTGACCTGGCCTAAGTGAAAGCCATCTAAACAGGTCCCTAAACTCAATACATGCACTGTAATGAGGAGCCAATTCTGGTCCCCCTTTAACCCTGGACCCAGGACAACGTTCCCCTTTGCTTCTCTAAAGGCAATGTCAGTGCCACTTCACTAGAGACCATGTGACACGTAACCCTGCCAGTCAGTGAAGTGCTGTGCAACCAGAGCCACAGGACGAGCCAGCTGAAACTCAGTCCACATTGGGGATGTCAGGGACAGCTGACACCACAAATGTTCCCCCACCCTGTGTGCCCGTCCCGTCCTGTCCTGTCCTGACGTCTCTCTCCCCAGGCCTATTGGAGGAGGAGGAGCCCTGCTTCACTCTGATGGGGACAAGCTTTTGAGTTAATCGCCCAGTGCTTGGCCACTGCCTGAACCCAACAAGGCCTGTTGTGGCACCAAAGCAGCACAGCATCCGTCTTGCTGTGCCACAGAGTGCTAGATAGGCAATCAATAGCTAATCAGTGTCTGGAATCGTAAAGGTCTAGCTAGCCAGCGCTATGATGGTGGCTAAGGCTGCGACGAAGTATGTGGTTATACCTGCCTGACACCTCAGCAACAGGTGTTTGAGATTGTGTGTGACTTGAGTGCTTCCTCTGACTTGATCTGATGGAACGCCTGAACGAACACATGTGCATACACACCCACACGCACACAATTTTTTGTTTTCACATCAAGGCACTACCTTCATCATTTGCATAAAAGGAAATCGGATATGCAACACACTTAATGGTTATGGTGTTTATTGGTGATGATTCACCGGGAGAAAATGCACTTTGCCCAAGTGGAGTGTGGAAAGACAAACCCAGGCAGTGGCAGAATAAGATGTGAAAACAAGAAAGGGAGGTGTGGTTGAGAGGGGGGGGGGTGAGGAGGTCTTCACATATCCCCAGCGAAGAATCTCCATTCACAAGGGAGGAGGAATGTGCATGCCTGCGTGCCCTTCAATCGATAGGGAGGGGGACCCCCAAAAGACACACCGCCTGCTTCTCCAGGGTCTCCCTATTGTCACTTAATGGCTACATCAAGGCCTCACGGGACAATAAGTATTAGACCACGGTTTACTTGTTCCCCGACATGCCACCGACAGCAGAGGACAATCCATCACATGTGACACGTGGCTTAAATTGGTGCCCCACTGCCCCCCCGCCCTGGTCCGTCTTTGCCCAGCCAACCCTACAGATCTCTTGCCCTGACCCTCATTGTTGACACCTTTGCCCTAATATAACTGCCAACCCACCCCCCACCCCCCTCAACATGCTCCCACAATCATCAACATCATCTTCTGAAGTGATGTGAATGCATGCCTTGGCCGGCCACGGAGAACTGAATGAAATGCCACTGGAACAGAGAAGCTATGAGGGCCAACCCCCCCACCCCCCAAACCCCCTTCGACTAGTTTTTGAGCTGCTCAGGGAACAATACACCCACATAGCTGCTGCTCACATTCCAACTGCCGTGACTAGTGAGCAAGAGGAGAAGGGGGGAGGACTGGGGAGGGCCAGGGCTGCCAGTGAGCAAGCGAGCAAGTGGGCGGCGCTCAACCTTTTCCAGGCCCCGCCCACAGACATACACTCCCACACAGACAGCAGCCAGCCAGCCAGCTGAGCGGGGAGTGAAGCGAAGGGGGAAAAACAGCCTGTGGGACTTCAACTGCTGGCCTCCATTTTACCAAGTTAAAAAATAGTCTGCAGTGCAGTCTGGTTGTGGCCCGTGATTAAAGGAAACTACTCTGCTACAAACTACTGCTCTTTCCTCGCAGCAGGGACAGCCCACTGTGTGCGTTTCTCAGGCACACAATGTCACAGGGGACTCTAAAGAAATATGCGTTTGGGGTAAAATAAAACAAGTGGTGATAAAAACATGAGGCCATTCTTGTTCCACAAAATATAGAGATAGTGTGCATTACACAGAGAGCAGACATTTTGATAAACACCCTGTGGTCTAGGCAGTCATTCCTCCGACAGCCATCTTGAACTCTTCAGGAATGCAAATTGTTTTCTGGATAATTACCCTTATTTTGTCTACCACACAGCTATAAAAGACTGCCCCAGCAGCAAACTATTCTTCCACAAAACGTTGGGAGCCATTGTCCCACTTCTTAACTTAAAAAATGAATAAAAGAATTCAACATTTAGCAAAGAATGAAACGGCATCTGTTCAAAATAATGTCGACATAAGACCATCTGGGGATACACAACAGCAAAACAAAAATGGACTGGAAAACTGAGTCATATGGTCTGTGTCATGGCACGATCCAGGCTGGACGGACAAAACAAAACAGGGCAGAAATCCAAGTGGAAAGAGGCAATAATCTTTCTGATGAAGAGGGTCGAGTCCATTTTCTTCCCCTCTCTCCCCCTCCCCTTCGTGATCTTTGAAGTCTGTGACTCATGTTTATTGTTTTTAGAACTTTACGAAACCCCCAAAGAGATAGGGATGTGTCCCTGCAGCCATTATCCTGGCAAACAAAAGGAAATGACCAGTTCCATATCCTGTAGACAGAGCCATCGCTTTCAACTGCTTATTGAAAGGCGCTCACAGGGGTGGGTGGGGGTTGGTGGAGAGGGGGGTTGGATTATGGAAAATACCGCTCCAAAAACAACTGTGCACACGGCCATGGGTAAACTCACGCTGGCTTTATTTCATAGCTGTTAAATGGAGATATACACTGTCTGGAGTGATGGAGAGAGCCAGAAAAAGCCATTGCGATGGGCCAAGGACAACCGAGAGGTTGGAATTTTGGGCAGGCTATTGCTTAGACGACCCAAGTCATTTCTCCCTCTCTACCTATGTGTGGGGATTGGTCCGATGTCTGTCTAAAGAGCACCTCTGAAATAGCCAAAAAGTATGTCTCTTCTTCACAGTTTTAACAAATCTGAGGGAAAGTTTTCTAATACATGCTTTAGCCCCAGACAAATGCTTGAAAAACACAGATGAGGCTTTTAAAAACACACCTTAATCTTTAACATTTTCTTTCTCACTAACAACTAAGAGAAAATCAAATCACATTGTATCTACCTTATAACCTTGTTAGGATGCAAAATATTGATCAATTAATTAATCGTTAGTTGACTGACCTTATCGATCGACTTACGATTAATTGATAAGCAGCGTTTTCCTCCGAAATCTAAAAGTTTCCCGAAAGAAAAACTATAAAATCTAACAATTTAAATTAAATTGAGATAAAACACAGCATTTAAATTAATTATATTTTAATCCTTTAATACAAAGGTGATTTAAATATCCCCAATATTCACACCCCTCTTCAGATGCCCATTTCACCTGGGTCACTTGGAATTGGCGATTAATTGCGATTAATGTTTTTAAATCGATTAACGTATTAATCGATTAAGGTCAATTAATTGTTTGCATCCCTAAACCTTATATCTCAGGACATTTACATACCATCATTGAATAATTCACAATTTTTAACTATTGAGCACACCGTGTGTGTGTATGTTCTTTCAGCAAGCTGAGCTCGTCTCTTTGGCCCTGCCTGCCTGTTGATCCATGTGGAGGGAGACATGGCCGAACATAACAAACACACAGCCGAGTCTTTCTCTCAACAATAGGAGGAGAAGCCTGCCATCTTCCTGAGGCTGAGGGGCCACAGCTGTCTTCCCGTAAGGAGACGTCTGCTCAAGGTCAACCCCACCACGACACAGGGCCTCCCAGATAGCAGAGAGGGGGGACGGAGCTGGAGCGCTGGTGCTGTTGTGGGAGAGTTGCAACACTGTTCTTAAAACATCACGAGATGTATTGGCACTACAGAGCACAGCCCAAACAGTGCAGCGGAGCTTCACAGCCCAAACACTGCAGCGAAGCTTCATCACAGTCTGCTGCTGCAAGTCGTCTAAATAAACAGTGGAACATGGCAACACACACACCTCGCTGTTGGCAGACATGTTGTAGACACAAGAAAGCTTGTGTGCGTTCCATCTCTCTCTTCATGTCTCTCGCAGGCCCACATAAAACGTGCATAATCAGTACAGTAGGCAAAAGAACATGGAGCTGATTTGAGGTCAGTGGCTCAAGTGTTTTGGGAGAGAGCAACAAGTTAGGCCCAAGTTTCTTTACAAGCTTGCCAAAGTCAAATTAATTTGATTAGGGCCAGGGCCCGGGTAACGTATAAATAGATCTTGTTATCTTGTCAAAAATAGACATAGTGGTCTCTCGCTCGCTGCTCCTCCCGGAGCTGCTGCGTCTTGGGCCGCTCGCTCAGAAAGGGGTCATTGTTTTAACCGTCGCAGGGTGTGTGTGTGTGTGTGTGTGTGTGTGTGTGTGTGTGTGTGTGTGTGTGTGTGTGTGTGTGACGGCCGAGGTTTGAGGGCGTTAAAAAGATCAGTGCGGCGGTGACATCATGGACCTTGAGCTCAAACACCCGTCGTCCGTAGCGCAACTGCTGCATGCACCAAGACAAAGCCCAGACAAAAGAGAGCACTGGTACGGTTGAAAGGGAGGCCATGTCCCCTACCCCCCCCCCCCCAACATCCCAACTGGGCCACTAGGGAAGAGGGGTCAGGTGTCCTCTGTTGTGCACCATGTCCCATCCACAGGCCCCATAAATATCTAACGGCCACTGTGCTGCTGGCGTGGGGAGGACAGACACAGGGACAGACAGACGAACACAGAAAACTGAGAGCCGGGCAAGGGGCGCAATACTGAGCGCTAGTCATCAGATATTTGTTGTGTTGTGGTGAGTGTGTGTGTGTGTCCTCGGCCCGTGTCCCATCCACAGGCCCCATAAATAACGGTCACTGTGATGGTGGCGTGGGGTGGACAGACACAAGGAAGGACAGACGCAGGGATAGATGGACAGATGGACACACGGACACGGAGGCCCAGGCAAGGGGCGCCAGGCTGAGCGGTGGCCACCATCAGCTGTTTGTTGTGTTTGTGTGTTGGACAGTCGACCGCCCCTGCAGCATTGTGGGCCGCCATTTAGCAGTACTGCACACTCCACAACATGGGCCTTTGTCCCATTAACCCCTCTGTGGCAAAACACCTTTCTATGGGCCCGGGAGCTTTTTGGCTTCCCTAACGCCCACTGGGGTGGGGTGGGGGTGGGGGTGGGGGTGGGGGGGACGACAAGTGTGCACTTTGTGTGGGTAAAGCCAGCCAACCCCAAAAGAAAAGTGCAGCGAGAGGCCTTATGTTGTTCTGATCATGTTACAGAAATACTTCATTGCACTGACTGATTGGCCACTCAATTGTAGATTCACTTGCTCTGCTAATGAGTCATTTTTGCAGCAAATTGAAAACTGATGTTGTGAATGTTTCAGAAGTTGTCGAGGTCTGATGTGGCTTATTTGGGGATGAGAAGGTAAATGGACTGTGGTGATTTTTGGACAGCCCAGTAGTCATTAAAAACGTAGGAAAGAAAGAAATCCCCTTGCCCCTAGATAGCCCAGAAATTCGTGCCAAATGCAAGCCGGGCCAAAAGAAGAAGTGGGCCTACAAAACCCAACTGGTTTGAAATTAAGCCCACATGACGTTTCCTTCAAGTGTAATTGCTTTCATACAATTTATATCTGCAAGTCACGCAAAAGCCTGAAGCACTGCAGCAGTGCAGCACACACCCCCACCACAAAGACACTCTTGTCTGGAGAGAGAAGCCAGCAGACTCCATCAACACAGGAGAAAGGGAGGGAGAGAGAGAGAGAGAGAGAGAGAGAGAGAGAGAGAGAGAGAGAGAGAGAGAGAGAGAGAGCGCAGACTGTGCCGCTGTCCATAGTCAAACAACCAGGTCTTCATGCTTGTCCAAGTCACATATTGGACAGGAAGGGACTCAGGCCCAAGCCATAAGAGCTGCTTCCAAAGGCAGGCAAGCTGTCTGCTGTCTGGAGAAGATGGTCTCTCTTTCACTTGCTCTCCACTTCCCTCTCTCTCTTTCTCTCTCTGCGTCTCAACCGTTCCTTCTGCCCCATATCACTTCTCTCTTGCTTCTTTCGTTCTCCCCTTTCTCTGCCATTTTCTCTCTCTGGGGAGAAGAGATCGAGTGAAAAGCAGACGGCGGCACAGACCCTGCCACAGCTTCTTTCGCAGAGAGGCACATCTGTTATGGCTGTTCCACAGGCTGCTCTCTCTCTCTCTCTCACTCACTCACTCTCTGCTTAACTCTCTCCTTCCCTTTCTCTCTCCTCTCCCTCCTCTCTCCTTCCCTTTCTCTCTCCTCTCCCTCCTCTCTCCTTCCCTTTCTCTCTCCTCTCCCTCCTCTCTCCTTCCCGGTCTGCTGCTGCACTCATATTGCAGTCGGTAGTGGAGCCCTGGCCGGCAGCCTATTGTTTCACCCCCTGGGTTTTGGAATTTCTACCCTCTCCTCTCCTGGGCCACCTACCTACCCCCTTCATTCCATGCTTGGGGCATTGTGGCTAGAGAAAGCAGACAGGCTTTCGGCTACTGACTTTGGAAAAGGTCAGAAAAAGCGAACCGTGGGGCAGGGTGAGGGGCTACAGGTTGTAGGTGGTGGGGAGGTTGGGCGGGAATGGGTGCTTGTGTTGAGCAGTTCTTTTTGTTCTGTCTTTTTCAAAAACACCCATCATGGCCGAACAGGAGATATGCATGCACTGTTGTTTGTATGTAGTTAGTACTTGTGATATGTCACAGCTAGGTGCTCCAGTGTATTAAAATGAGCTGTGCCTGGGCCCTGCTGGGGGAAAAAAAACAGCCGAGGAGACTCTAATGACTCACCAGAGGAGAGTTGAACTCGGGAGCGCTTTGCTCTGACCACCTGTTATCCTATTGGGATCACGGGTCACCAGCGGCCAGGAAATACAAGCTGACCCCCAAACCACTTGGAGAAGCATCATGTCTAGTAGCACCGTCATGTCCCAACCAAGTAGTGATGAAAAGCTTTTGGCTCACAACAGAACTTTAGTCACCCACCCCTGGCATTACCAAAGACACAAACAAACAAACAAACACACCAAACACTACTGAACTAATTCATCTATTATCCACAAAGCAAAAACACCTGGTAGAGGGAGGAAAAACTGCTGCGTGGTTTCCCAAAAGACCTGAGGATGGGCAGCAGTGACCTGAGTTTAAGCAGCAGTGAATGGGTAGGTTTCTCCGATTACACCACCCCAGTGCTTCTCAAATGACCAAACCTGTAGTCAGCCGGCACATTCTCAATAAAGGAACACATTGAACTATTTTGTGAGCATCAAAAATATATAGTCTGAGGTGAATACTGCCAGACTAAATGCAAAAGGTCACCAACACAATCTTTAAACTCCTACCTTTAACAAACTTTAAACAAACTTTTCAACTCTGATAATAATTATATCCCATCATAACGTATACAATGGAATCATAATTAGCAGTTGCCAAGAGAAGGACTACAAACACAGTGATAGAAACACAGTCACGGACGTTTCTGAAGGTCAGTAAAGTCAAAGCCAAAAGACTCGCTTGAATCAGATTATAATTAAACATTCTCCATTCCCTAGTGTTTATTCAGTTATTTGGTGACTAACATTTTGAAACTAACTGAACGGCAGCACAAGATGCCTATGAAAATAGCAGACGACAAAACCAAAGCTCTCATACTGGGAACATACCAAGGCACTACCACAAAATAAAACTTGCATTTTACAAGAACACAAGAAACTGACAATTAGTCTGATCTCCTTTTGTGTAAAAAAATGGCAGAAAGGATATGTAGACACTTCAATGGTGTCGAATGTATAGATAATTACAGACTACTCAGAGATGAAGCGGGAGGAAGGGGAGGGGGGTCGACTGAGAGGATGGCAGGGCCTCTAGTAAAGCTAGCTGGCCCCTGGGCCGTTTTGTAAACCGGAGGGGGGTTGAAGAAAGACATGCAGCTGCTTAGCCATGATCAGAGCTTGCACTCCTCCTTCCTCCTCTCTCTCTGCCTCCATCACCCCCCCACCCCCTCCGCCTTCCATCCCAAGCTCCCCACTTTCATGTCTGTATGAGAACACTACGATCAAATCACCCCCGAGAAAAATTGTTTACCAACTCTGTTTTGCTCCGATTAGCTCTTTCTTTCTCTCTTGCTCTGTTTGGTGTTATTCTGGTGAGGAGCCGAGCACACAGGGATCCTGACACTCAACGTTTTGCTGGTTGGCCAAGAGCCTGGCTTTGGCTTGAGCTGCCTCTGCATCCATCACAGCAGACAAGGCCAACCACCTCTGCTCTCTCTCTCTCCATCCTCATAGGCTGGGCCAGAAAAACATATTAGGGAGACAGAATACAGACAACAACACCTACTCGGGAAGGACGGGAAGACCGTCCACAGCTGTGGCGCACTATCAGGCCAGCCATGGCCATGAAGAACAATCATGTAGAGTCTCCCATCATCCCTTCCCACAATGTAGACCTACAGTCATCCACTCTCACTAGTCTGAAGTGAATGCTTCCAGGCCTTAGACTTAGACATGTCCTTCATACGCTGACAGACAGAGTAAGGTTTTTGGCTACCATCTAGTTTACGTCCCTGTTACACAAGTTCAGTTTAACAAAGTATCTAAACGTGTGTGCCATGTTGTACTTGCAATGTACCTTTGAGTTAGGCATGTATGGTCCAAGTACAGAACATGGCATGTTGACACATGTGAATACACCAAAAGGGGTTTGTAGACTGCTGAGCAATTACACAGTATTTTTTTTCTCCTAAAATTATTTTCTTTTCAATTTTTTCTTCTAATAAGGGGACTGTTTAGCACCAGAGAGCTACCGAGGGGTCAAACAACCATAAAATTATCAAGTCTGTCTGGTTTCCTTGTGCAGAGAACCTGTATCAGTAATGTACGTGTTTCAGTGACAGCCACCTATCTGTCTCTGAGGCACTGATTTCAATGAGCCACGACCCGGTGAGACACCCTCTTGGTGTGGCTGCACACACGGACAAATATCTGCATGTCTGTCTACACCACTGGTGCCATATCTACTTGGTACATATCTGCTGTGGATCCAGTCTAGGCCAGTTCCACACTGTGTCTGTGTGTGTGTGTGTGTGTGTGTGTGTGTGTGTGTGTGTGTGTGTGTGTGTGTGTGTGTGTGTGTGTGTGTGTTGGAGCGGGCAGGGGGGGGGACTGGGCCTTGCATTAAGGCCTTTATGTGCTCAGGGCATCATTACCTGCCTACCACTGACAGTGAGACTTTGTCTTTCTTGACTGTTTAATTGCAGGGTGGGGTGGGCCAAGAAGATTTTCTGCTCGTTTGCTTTTGTTGGTGGTAGAGGTGCCAACTGAAGCCGTGGCAGGTACCGACTCGTTTTTCCCGCAGCCTGCAAGGGTGGGTGGGGTGGGGGCACATCTGGACCGACAACGCAGCATAGCAAAACAACAACAAGGCTAGCGGCTCATCATGCACCGGGACCGCGAGAGCTAGCTGGTAATGCTCTGCCTTCCTTTTGGGATGTTAATCAGTACCAAAACAAATCATTACCCCCAAACAAGTTAGATTTGTGTGTGTATAATTGTGTGTGTAAGTGTGTGTGTGTGTGTGTGTGTGTGTGTGTGTGTGTGTGTGTGTGTGTGTGTGTGTGTGTGTGTGTGTGTGTGTGTGTGTGTCCGCCTGGTGGGGTGGGGGGTGGGGGGGTCTGTCTTTGAGTAACATGAGCTCTGTGACAAAAAATAGGCAGCACCTGATAAGAGTGGCTCTGTTTCTGCTGTTTCGAAACAACATTCCATCTCCCCAGAACTGTCAGTTTGTTCCAATAAGTTTCCATTCTCTTCTGGGCTTTCTTCTGCCCTTCTTTTACAACCTGCTAAAACCTTGCAAAATCCTGCACAAAATAAATTGTAAATATGTGCGAGCGCGTATGCGTGCGTGCGTCACAAAACACATTCACTTCATCACATGATGAATATTGACTAACTGAAAATGTAGGCAAAAAAGCAACTAAATACAGTGAAACATAAATGTACACTTATATTGTTCTGAGGTAATGGTGGAAAGCTCGCACATCCACAGGAACGTCTGACCTGGGAGCAGGACCACAAGTGACTAGACGATTCTGAGAAAAAGTCCGCTGCACGACCAGGATTTCTTTTGCTCCCACTATTGTATTTTTACAATAAAAATAAAATATTGGGAGCAAACGAAACACTTATATTGTTCTCCACACTTTTGTCAATGTGGAAGGATTCAGGCCAATGGCAAAATTAACTTAGTGTCCCCTGTGTGGAAGAAGGCCACCCTGCCAGGCCAGACGTGCCCTCTGTAGCAGCTCATCTCTCCACTCAATCAGTAAACTATTGTGTCACCAGAGACGGCAAAGAATAGATTTGCTTAGCCGTCTCTTTCTGAAAAGGGGAGTCGAGTCAAAACACTCATTTGCATTGAGACAGACTCCTGACAGCTCAGAGACAGAGATATTCGTAGATACAAGATAGGGATAGCACCTCCTTATCACGACGACAGGGGAAACTTAATCACTGCTTAGGTGTGTGAAAGGTGTGTGTGGCTGGGTGCACGTGAGTGTGTGTGTGTAGACGATGATACTAAGCCGGTGTGGGGACTTATTTAACTTAAAGACACACCCTGATGCTGTCACTTCCTGCAAGAGCACACTGGCTTAGACTCAACAGAGCAGAGGTCAACTCCAGAGCAAAGAGCTCATCAAGAAGGCACCGTATCTACCTATGGGGATCTTCGGCCTGCCAGAATGTACACTCATTATGACTGAAAATCTTGAAACCATAGATACATGACATAGATGGATGACTTGCAGAGTAAGTTCGTGGGTAAAGCTTCTTTGCTGAGGGGTGTGGGAACTGTTTGGGGCGGAACAACCTTCTCCAATAACAACCACTGTTGTTGAACATGTAGCCTACCACAGTACGATCCAGTGATCACGCAGAATACCCTCATTTCTAAAATGGCTCACCCTGAAGTTTAGTATTTAGTAGTATTTATTAGTGTTTAGTATTAATATGAAACACAAATGCACAATAGGCTGCAGCATGGATGAAAACAATGGTACAACAGTGGTGGAGATCTTTTGAAACTAGGCTCAAATTGGCGGTGCGCTGATTGACAGCTACAAGTTGAGACAGGTAGGCCTCCTGCTCACGTGAATGACACTTACATACAGGGGAAGGTGAGCTGTGGGTGACAAGGGAAGGCACTGACAAAAAAAACTGTGCCAAGGCAGCTCCATCAGAATGCGTAATCTGTGCACGGCACTCATGCGTGTTGCGCGTAATCATTCTGTAACCATAATTTATCGTCCAGTTGAGCGTATTGGCAGTACTCTAAAGACTCAGTTCACCAACTGCTCGCCTGTGTCACTTAATAAATTGCAACTCCAACATATAACTTGTTTTTTATTAAAGAGTGTTTAACATCAGGTTATCAGAGAGAATAGTGTGATTCCATTCAAAGACTGAAACTTGTGTATACACTTACTTGAGAAAATATTTTTGGCCGTTGGCTGTGAACGCCATCTCCCATCCTGGAGGCAAGGGTAGCTCCTCGGCAACATCGAAAGACTGGTGCCGGATATGTGAATGATGTACCGGGCTTGGTGTTGAGGTGGTCCCCACTCCAAGCTGGAAAGACGCTGGTAAGGATTTTGACCGGGCATGTGCATGTTGTTGTTGCTCTGTAAGTCTGGGTGGGTGGCTTCCCGAGTCGGTACTGGACTGCCGAGAGTGGGATCCTGAGTCAGGTTCCTTGAAAAAGGACTCGGGTAAAACTTTTTTCCTCCAAGAACTGGGTCTCGGGTTCATAACCGAGTTGAAAAGAGCTTCCAGGTCCGTGTCAAGGTCCTTTGCAACATGGATAACTTGGTGCCCCGGCATAGGTTGCAGAGGATTGTTGCTCATTTTGCTTGATTTAAAGTTGGAGGGAAATTAAAAATCTAAATAAAGGACTCAGTTATCAGATAACCACAATACCTCCTTCGACAGACCTAAATTTCTTGCGTAGTTCACTTGTTGGGCCAAACTCTGGTAGCCTACGCGGAGCTAACTTAGGCTATCCACCCTACCACTTTCCAAAAAAGTTACATCAGAATAAATCCCAGCAAGCGAGCAAGAGAACACGAAATGTGTTCTCTTCATGAGAAAGCGTAAAAAAGAAAAATTCCTGTACACGCCGGAGACGTTCCTCGACAGACCTACTACCACTCGCACTGCCTTCCCAAAGTTTGTAAACTCAACTTTTCCCGACGCCTGTGTCAGCATTCGCTAATGAATTATTCATGAGCCCGAACGCCTGGAGGCACTCACGAACAGTTGCGCGAGCACAAACCACACCAACAAAAACTTTTCAAACAAAAGAAGCGACGAAACTGCTATATTAATTAATTAAGAGAGAGTAAAACCAACAAAAAAACTAGGGCTGAAAATGAGGCAACTTAACTTTTATGACTTTTCCAACAAATGCCAGGCTATTCTGGATACTCGTACGGACAGACCCTATTTTCAGATCACTCGGATTTTAAACTGATAAATAACCACAAACCACGCACGTAGGCCCTACGTGGTGTGAAGTTAAGATAGTCTATGTCTATCCAAACTTGCGTGAAAACAATTGACAGTGATCTAGGTAGGGTAATTAATACCCCGTGAGTGAAATCTTGACACCTAGAAAGTGTGAACAGTGGCAACAGGTTGATGACTATTCGGATAATAAGCCATCGAATTCCCTACCACTGCTGCGCATACATATTAATTTGACCATATATAGGCATATGAATCACAAGCCGCGCCCACTGTCGTGTTAATAGTATGTTTTTTTGTACGAGAAAGCAGCTGTTAAATATTTATATTAAAAAAAAACTAGTGTGACCAACACCTGGAGTTGCGTAAAACTCACTCGAAATCTTTAACAGACGAGCGCAATTTGCTAGAGCATTATTGTGCTACCTCACTGTTTCCAACACGCGTGAACACTAATCATGTTTCTCATTAGTCTCTAGAAAACAAGGACTGATTGTTGTAACACACTATCAAGCATATTGAACACATCAAGCGGATAAGAGTAGGCCTAGGCCTGCATCAAGCTCCTCCAGAGTATTCATCATTTTGATAACTGCCAGATTTATGAAGACCATTGGTGATTTCTTTTCAAGTGTATTTTGAGACCAATTAATGTGATACTTTGATATATAGGCCTACTAGGCCTACTTTGCTGATAATAAGATTATGGTGATCTACTGTAGGGCCTAGCAGAATATTGTAGGCAATAGGCCTACCAAAATCACAAAGGCCATCACTCACAACACAGAAATCCATTCAAGTGTACAGAGTACATTAATGTCAGCTCTGCATGTGATGGCAGGCCACATCAAAGGCACAGCTGTCCCCACTGATGTCAAATGCTAAGGAGTGGCGCGTGGCGTGTGACTCCACCATCATCCCCACCTCCATAACATATTCTATTCTCTAGGTCCACAATGCCATGCCGACTGAGCTGCCCATGCCGACATGGAATGTGTGTGTGTGTGTGTGTGTGTGTGTGTATGTGTGTGTTTGTGTGTGTGTGTGTGTGTGTGTGTGTGTGTGTGTGTGTGTGTGTATGTGTGTGTTTGTTTTATATCACTTGTTATAACCTGACATTATTTCACCGTGGTTGTGAGGACATTTTGGCCGGCACATTATCATTACATTTGTTGTTTTGCATTAAAAGTGCAAAAAAACATTTGTTTACTGACAGGTTAGGGTTAGAGATTGTTTTGGTCAGGGCACAGTTAAGCATTCACTAGTGTTGTAGGCTAGTGAGGCAATGGAAGGTCCTCACACTGATAGTAATACAAGTGTGTGCGTGACGTGTGTATGAACTGTGCATGAGACAGAAGAGTGTGAGTGTGTGTGAGGTCTCCTTCCCACCACCACTATGAGGAGCCCATCCTCCCTCAAGCCAGACCCCCCCCCCCCACACACACACACACAGTTGCATTGGACACACACCCGCTCACAACCACCCACACACTATACACTCGCACACCCACACACAGAGCTTCCCTACTGTCTGCCTTTTGTCTCACTTTTATAACGCCTCATCACCTTCCATTGACTGGCATAATGGATAGTAAAGGCATTTAAGGACTGCTTGCTTAGGCCGGGAGTGTGATTTTTGCCCCGGGTCAAGTAAGCCACTGGTGAAAGTGTCATCAGCAACTCATTTAGACAAGTTGTGGCCAATCCCGTGTCAAGTAGATGATTATCATTTTATTACACTGCAAATTTCCCCAGAATTTCTGAATTAGCAACATGTTTACATCAGTTCGAAGTTAGTCAACACCATAGATCACAGCTTTTCAAATACGTAGATGCCCGGCGTGGAATCTCTCTCGTCTCGGCGCCTGTGTCACCCGAATAAATGCATCTGTCCACCAGAACAGTTGACTCAAGCATAAGAGGAGCTGGTGCCTGTTGTGAGCTTTTAGCAGCCCCAACCCCACCACCACTTGCCATAAGAACCACCATAAGAAAGCCACCTGTTGCTCGAGTGCCCTCAGTAACCTATAGGGCAATACTTCTTCTGGACCTCTGCTGACTGGGATCCCTCTATGCCACTTTTTAAACCATGACAGGCAGGCCTGTAGGAAATAGGACACACACACACACACACACACACACACACACACACACACACACACACACACACACACACACACACACACACACACACACACACACACACACACACACACACACACACACACACACACACACACACACACACAAGCGGACACACTGATGAAGACGTTTATGGCGAAAGGCAGCAGAGGGCAAGGACAACAACTAAATGGACAAACAGAAAGCACTGTTCAAGGCTAGACTAGACAAACTGTATTCATTGTACAACATCTCCACGGACAGTCTCAAAGTTTTTCTTGCACTCCAAAATGTCAACTAAAAAGTCAATTAAAAAGTTTAAAAAGTCAACTAGCCAAACTAGCCAAGTTGTAGAAATGGGCAGTGTTGACTTACCATGAACACACCAATTTATAATATACTGTACATAAAAAGTATAGAGGCTAATATGTGTATAATATGTATATTACCGTATAATATACTAATGTACTCTATGTATGGGATAAGTAGATTTGTAATGACTTGTCATGGGCCATAGTACCGTGCCTGGTACCTCACGACAGCTCTGGCTCTCCTTGCACTGCAACAAGGCAGTTGTATACCTCCTTTAAAAAAAGGCTTGCGTTGACAGGAAACAGAAAGGCAGTATAGGAGGGGGACACCTGTCAGTCTTGTGGCCACTGGACTCTCAGTCAGGCAGTCAGTGGGGTAAAAATATAGTGTGTTTAGGGTGTGTGGGTGGGGGAGGGGTATCTTACGCTGCACCTGGACCATGGAGCTGGACATGGACTACTGCTGCACACGACACGTCACCAGATACAGGATAATGGCAGGAACAGGACATGTTTCCTTTAGACCACTACATCTGTCTACTGAGTGCTACCTATAGGGCTACTGTATTTTGAACGTGTAGAGAGCCAATATCTGCCCGAGACAAAGTCCTTTGATATCAAATCAAATAACAAATAAGTTCTCAATTCTCTAGAGGTGTTATTATTAGGAAGATGTGAGCATGTACTCAGTCCTTGACATGTACTCGGCCAATTAAACTATTATGATTGTCCCAAAGCCAGGTAAACATGTGGTATGATCTTTGTCCTTTAAAAAAAAATAACATTCAATTAGTGTTCTTAAGTCCTCATGAACATAGTACATAAGACTATGATCTTGCCGTAAGTTCTATCTTACTAAAAACAGCCAAATTGCCACTACCTGGCCATATTTCAACAGTTCATATTTGGTTTGAACAGTCGTAATCGTCAAGAACATTGATCACAGATCATGATGACTAAAAAATGAGAAGCACAGTTTAAATGTATTTTCCAGTTACATTACGTTTAGGCTGGCCAAGGCCTGTTGTGGTTAGGGACTTGATCTTAGGGTCAGATGGTGGCAGGGTTGGATGCCATCTTTACCTGTAAGGTGCACTGTGCACTGTGCACTGCCTGCCCTGTTGTCTCTATACCTTCATCCATGGCTGAAGTGTCCTTGAGCAAGCACCCCTACCCACACCGCTCAAGGGACTGTAACCAATACCCTGTAATAACTGTAAAGTTGTACACAGCCATATGGTACCCTATGTTAACATGATGAGTAAATTCAATTCTCCTTTATTTTGATTCAAATAAATGATTATAGTCATGTCAAGAGGATGGGAAAGAGGATCACAATCAATCAATCAAGTTTATTAGGACCATGTGCAATTAAAAACAAGACACCTGTTGCCCTGAATGTTAATAATTAGATTGGAGCAAAACCCTCAGGACTTCAGCAGGGGTTTCTGATCTGGCCAGTCTGCCTGGAACTATAGGCATCTGGTTTTCTCCAGTTTTGCAACAGAACTGGTTATTGTTTTAAACTGCACCCTAAACATGGCAGAGCCGCACGTATCCATCACCTCACAGGTGCCCCTGCGTTCAGGTTCATGCAAGGAGCGAAAGTGGTTTCGTGATAAAAGCGCAAAGCGCTGAAAACGCAACTGAATGGCGAGAGATAAGTCAGCGATTTGACTCCCAGCAAAGGGCCAGTCAGGGCAGGGTGGTGTAATCATTAACCCAGCGCAGAAAGAAGACTTTTTCACCCCCAGAAGAGATCCTTACAGAAGGCCGCAAGACTTTAGGGCATCAGTTAATGAGACCATGATACAATCACGTATGTGACAGACAGCCAATCCAAATGATGTAAGGCATTGCTTTAAATCTCAGTCTTTTTTTAGCAACTAAAAACAAACTACAGACAAACAACAGGGATGTATAAAACAGACAAAACATGGTACACAGCTTTTCAATTAAGTGATTTATTTGAGAAATTTCAGTCCACAATCTGTCCATATTTCTTAGAAAACGTTTCACGCCAAGTGCCTTGTATTCCAACAAGTGCCATGTAACTGGATGCAAGTAACACCATTATATTGCTCTGTCTCTCACCTCTGACCGACTGACAACGCACCGACTTGAGTTATCGCACGGTGCAATATCCTTACCTCCTCCACACACACACACACATGCCTCCCATGCACTTCCTGCCACTCTGGTCCCAAATATGATTGCACTTAGAAATCAGCTCCCCACCAAGAGGAGTAAACCTTATTAGTAAATGAGTGACTTTTTAAACATATGACTTTTAACATATGACTCATACGATTCCTGTAAGGCAAAAAGGACAACTGCAAAACAACGTGCGTGTGAATGATTACACTGTGATTACAGTGCGAGTTCAACAATGTAAGAACGGAAGACATGGGAAGGCCCTCCAAAATGACTAATAAGCTGCGTACAATGCTGGACTAATGCCCTTCTAAACATGACCATCATTTCTGGTTCTAACGTATTATTTAAGCCCATAGCTACAAAGATGAACAGCAGGTTGTGTAAAAAAAATTCAAGGACAAAAATATAGAAAAAAGTCTTTAAAACTTTGTACTACTACGCAACGTCAAGTGGTGTTACTGCAAGTGCCTGTTGAAAGCTGCCATTTCATTAATGCTCTTCTGCCTGATCTGTCTGAGCATGGGTCTTGAGAGCAACGGCTCTGCTTGAGAGGCCTTTACACTGCCCCCTTGTGGGCAAGCCAGGAAGGCCCCTTGTCTTATTGGGGAGAAAAGCTGCATCTATTTGATGTTGCGCATGATTCGACGGCAGTGGTTGGTCTTTGCCTCTGCGAGCGCTCTCTCCAGCTGGGCGATGATGTGCAGCAGAGTGGCAGGGTCTGTCTGGAGCACGCGGGCACTCTGGGTCCCGCCATTGTCCAGGTGAAGCTTCATACTGATGGTGGGCTTCACTTGTTGCCGCAGCGTTCGACTGGCCAGCTTCAAACACACAAGGAGATTGCTTTAGTGAGAAATATATATGTATACAGTTAATATATTTGTGTGTTGGCCCAGTCATGGCTTAGTCGTCTGGGGACTGGACTACTAACCCGGGTCATTTCCTGATTCTACCCTGTCTCTCTCTTCCACTCACTCCTCCCTACCCCCTACATAGAAAATATAAAATATATATACAGTCGCGGCAAAAATTGAGAGACCACTTCTAAATGTTCAGTTTTTCCTGATTTTGTTATGGATATGTATGGGTTTGAGTAAAAAAAAGAACATTGTCATTTCATTCTATAAACTACCGACAACGTGTCCTCCGAATTTCGAAAGGAAATATTGTCCTTTAGATCATTTATTTGCAGAAAATCTCAAAATGGTCAAAATAACACATAAGATGCAATGGTTCTAAATCTCAAGAAATCAATATTTGGTGGAATAAGCCAGATTTGTTGTCACAGCTTTCATGCATTGTAGTATGCGTTCCATTACTCCTTCACATTGTTCTTGGATGATTTTATTCCAGGCCTGGTGGAAGAATTGAAGTTGCTGAGCTTGGGTTGATGGCTTGTGTTGTGACCATCCAACTTCCTCTTGATCACATTCAAGAGGTTTTCAAAGGGGTTCGGGCCTGGAGTTTGGGATGACCATGTCAGGGTATTTGATTGGCCAAGCTGGGTGGCTCGAGCATTGTCCTTCTCTATAAAAACATTCCTCAGCGTTCGGGAGCGTTGTCAGAACATTAGGAAACAAGTTTTGGCCCAAGGTAACTTTGTATGTGGGCTCAGAGACAGTGAATCTAACCGATTTCAGCCTAATTTCACGTCTAATCCAACACCTGGTCATCTAATGGTTAGCTAGAGACCTGGAGAGGTCTATGAACCACAGTAACTTGCACCTGCTGTGAATGTGGCACAGAATAGGTGATTATCTGAGGGTGCCTCAGCATGGCTGAAATCTGTTAAATTCATCGTTGCAAATGTTGCTTCTCTGAACCCACATACAAAGTTACCTTGGGCCAAAACATGATTCCTTCTGTTCTGACAACGCCCCTGAACGCTGATGACAATTTTTTTTAGAGAAGGACAATGCTCCAGCCACTCAGCTTGCCAATCAAGGTGTGGAGGGGGGACCACCAGATCAATCTTATCATCTTGTTTTTGTTGCCTTTTTTGAGATTTGTAAACATTGCATCTTATGTGTTATTTTGACCATTTTGAGATTTTCTGCAAATAAATGATCTAAATGACAATATTTTCTTTCGAAAATCGGAGGAAATGTTGTCTGTAGTTTAGAGAATGAAATGACAATGTTTGTTTTACTCAAACCCATACCTACCCATAACAAAATCACAAAAACATTATGAAGTTGGGCAGGTGATTTCGAAGTGAAAATTTCGAAGTGGTCTCTCAATATTTGCGGCGGCTGTATATTTGTGCGTTATACAGGGGAAAAGGCATCCAAAAATACATTGTGAAGTTGGACAGGTGATTTGTTGATACTGGTCTGAATCATGGGTCTACGGAAGGTGGTGGCTCTGGTGCTAGCATCCGTACACCAATCAGAATTATATAAGTCTGACTCCATGGTAGTATCCTTGGCCAAGATACTTAACCCCAAATTGCTCCGTTGCCTCTGCCACCAGAGTCTGAGTGTCAGTGTGAATGGGTAAATGTGAGGCATACACTGTAGTAGAGTACTTTGAGTGCTCGAAGGAGTGGCAAAGCACTACATAAATTCAGTCCATTCCTCATTTCATTTTCCAAATGTGTGATTATGAGTTTGAGCAGTACCTGCGAAGAAGGGCGCCGGAGTGAGTTTTAAACTGGTGGTGCATTTTTTTCCTTCATTCTTTAAAATGTTACTGCAGCTGCACTCCACTCATTTGTCTGCAGCAAAAAATGATAAAGCCTCATTTTGGGTGCCCAAAAGTGGGGATGCAAATGCACCACTGCATCCCTTTCCGGCAACCTATGCCTGCACATCCGGGTGCTAGTGAAGGTTGTGGTAATCAAGTAACAATATAAATGAAGTGCTATAAGGCCAGTTCAGCTGTAAGCAACTGAACAAGACCACCGTTAGGTTAGTACCTGCACATCTAGGCGCCACTCAAGGTTGTGGTACTGGGGCAGAGTTGGAGCGAGCTCACTCAGGATGTGACGAATTTCCTTCCTGTTGTCCAGATACAGCTGCAGTATAACCTCGTTCAGCTCCGCAGGAAAGCCCAGCACCAACACTGAATCCTGGAAGTCCAACTCTGATATCTGCAGGGCAGTCATAGTCTTCATTTCAAAATATTGCATACAGTGATGTATTGGCAAATGAAGTGTTTTAGAATTTGCCTCTACAATGAAAATCATCATATGACTTGGCCCTCCAGGCTTAACGTCATGTACTGTTATCTAGATTATTTTCATCAGAAATGGTGTGAATCATTTACCATCAGTTTGGAGCTTTCGGTTAAAAGGTAAATCAGCCCCTCAACTCCATGTTGAACAGTGTCAGAGGACACATTCAGCTTTCCTATGACAAGAGAGTAAAAGAAAGGACTGAACATAACTGTAATCAAGCAAATGGTGGTAAAACAATGATGAAGCTGAAGTGTAGTCTTACTTGCTGCGCCTTCATATATTTTCGGATTGGATCCCTTTCGGAGAAACTCAACAGCTATTCGTCCGAATTCACCAACAACTGAGGAGACATATTAGGATGTACAGTGTAAAAGTATTATTCAAGCACGTTCAGAGTCAACACACACACACAGTATCCCAACTTGCCGTAACACAGCAGATCAATCCCTAGATCTACAACCACACATGCTGCATTAAATGATGCTCTAGTCTATTTAATTTCTCTGCAGTAGGCCTAACTTAAGATTTGAAGCACCTTAACGCTGGGTTTATTTAACCACAGTCGCAGATACAAAAGGAGGCAAATGACGTAGCAGCGTGACACTGCACAAGGTCGCAACATCGGAGCATGTGTGAAGCCTATTACTTAATTTCCTTCGAGCTGGAAGACGTTTTCAGACCAGGCCTTTGCTCCCCTGTCTGGCTATATAATGTTCACTACATTCATTTGTCAGGTGATGCATGTCATAACTTGCTAAATAAATATACGTGTGTTGCGACCAGGGCTCTAAATTAACTTTTTTTCATCACCAGACAAAATGGCTACTAGATGTTAATCTCTAGCCAAACACACTTTCACTAATGGGTCAAAATGGCTAGTAAGTTGGTCTTTTCTACCCAGCCAAACTGAAATTTCACCAGCATTTGGCTGGTTGGCTGGTGTTAATTTAGAGCCCTGGTTGCGACACATAATACATAATAGGCAGACAGGTGACTGTGACAGGCAGGTCTGTAGCTCTTGATCAGACAGCCGACAGCAAAGGAGGTTGACATCCAGTTTGCATGCTACGATTGTCGTAGCCTACTTTCTACATCAAAAACGACATACGCGAGATCTGTACAAACGCAGAACGCAAGTCCTGTCGCCCTGCCTGTTTTCGTACATTACGAACCTTGAGTCACCAGTGCTAAGAAAGCAGAAAATGACATTTAGCTGACGGTCAGTTGCGGAAAAACAAACCATTCAGTAAGTAAATCTCACCTGATGGGTCTACTTCATGCAGAAAACCCAAATGCTCTTTATGCTCGTCAGATAGAACCAGCAACATTTTTGTTAGTTAATTTGTGATTAAAATCAATGGTTCGTCGACATACATTTAATCTGTTAATACTAAATGTTTGAATAAAAGGACCTCTTAACTTCTTGTTGGCTTCGTATGTCACATGATCAAACCACCTCTTCCTGAAACATTCCGATGGAAACACGGACCACAGGAAAATGGTTCCGCGGCATGTTGTGTCCGTATATTACCCATTAGTGCCATCTTGTGGTTACAATCCAAGGCCTGGACGACTGCTTGTCTACAAATCGCACCTACATGGTGGTGCAGCAGGCATCTGATGAAATGGCTCTGGCATTCATCATTGACAGCGTCCTCCATGACATTTATTTTTCCCATGGTGCCTACACAGTGATAGCACTCAAGAGCCACAACAAGATTCCAAACCTCTGATGCCTTGAGACCCCAGAACATATTTAACCTTACACAGAAGATGCAATGAAATCAGTGGCCTGTACTGATTTGTGAAGGCCTGTGTGGTGTCTGTGAACGCACTCACATCTCCACAGTCCACACTATAGCCTACTGATAGGCAATAGCCTAGTGCAAAGGCTGCAACAGGCAGAGGTTTAAATGAAAGACTTCCCTTGTTATTGTATGATATGCATTTAAAGATTTGTGCAACTGAATGAAGAGATGAGACTTGGATTAACTCAGATTAAATCCTAATCCTTGTCAGTTCCACCCACTGACAGTGTAAGTAATTCTGTGATCAGTTATGTTTAAATATGTAGGCCTACTATGTAATATGTAATATGACCCTATGCATGCTTTCATTTTGTTGCACTGCATGTTTAATCATTTGGTTTAATAAATTAGTTACGACACATTCATTATTTTTATTATTTATTTTCTATTCAACCAAAACACCCAAAAATGGTAATGAAACATGAACCGCTTTCAAATTGAACACATTGAGCAATGCAAGTCACAAGTAGGCTACAATTTGTGTGATGACGTGACACAGAGGCACTGAGTGCACTCAGCTTCCTTCTAGTGTATTTGAAATGTCATTATTAGGGTCTGCTGTGTCATCGGTAGAATTGCAGCCCTCGATACATCCATCAAAGCTGACTGGGGAGGACAGAGAGGTCAGTTTTCCAGGGCCCCTAGGAGAGTGAGGGCCCAGAATCGTGTCCTCGATATATTGTGTAGTAGATGGTACAGCTTTCAAATGAATTTGTTCCGTGCCTGGCCAAAGTTGTCATCAGTACCTCATCTGGTTATGTCACACTATGTCAAACTTTTTGGACGCTTCTCCGGGCAAGGTTGCGAGCCACTCTCCACTGCTGAAACCAGCGCTTCTCTGTAAAGGCACTGCAGTAAAATCAATATATGTGTTAATGTTAAAATGTCTTCACAAAATGAACAAAATTCCATGAAGATCTACGCTTTGTACAGAAAACACAGGACATTGGAAGTCCTCTGAGTGCATTGTCATCATAAATACTGTTGGTTTATATTGTTAGAAGAACCATGTCTCCAAATGTCCATGTTTGTACATGAGCTGAGTGCCTGTTGTTTTGAGGGAAGGGCATGGTGTGTTGTACCAATCCCCTGTGCTCTATGTAATAGCCTAGAGGTGAAAGAAGTCTGAATTCTAACATTAGATAGTTTTCATTTTTTACAGACTCACCTGGCAAGAGCTAAGCAATAAATAGCATTTTCTCTTGGAGAGCGCCCACAGTGTTGAGTGAAAGACTCCAGTGGGCCGGAGAGGAGATGTGCCGAGGAGGCTAAAGGGGAGGTGTAGACGAAGAGGGGGCGAGGGTTGCAGTCTCTGGACACGGGGGGCAGGGGGACCCTGCTCCTCCACGCGTTCCCACTCTGATGGCTATTTGTGGCAGCCGGGATTTCCTCCAGCTCCCCTCTGGTGGCTCCCATCTTCCTGCGCTTCTTCTTCTTCTCTTCCCTGTTGTCGGTGGTGGTGGCGGACAGAGGATGCAGCTGTGGCAGCCACAGCATTGCATTCTGGGAGGTGGAACTGGTGGGAGGAGGATGTGGTGGACATGGTGGATAGGAAGGACTGGTGTCTGTCGTGAGAACTGGAAGCATGCAGGATGTCGAGGGCCATGTCGGCGTGGGGTGGTGGTGGCTCTGGCTGACCTTAGAGGGCATGCTGGGGAGGGTGAAACCGTCCACCAGAATCGTGTCTCCCACCCTAGTTCTGTACTGACCTCTATGGCCTGCGCTGTCACCAGTACCCATTTGTCTATGTGCCTTTCGCGCCCAAGCTACGATCCGAACATAAATCTTCATGGGCAAAACAAAATGGGGAAAAGACACTAGTGAAAAGAGCTTGGTGACCAGATACACCACACACTCCCGATGTCGGTGTTGTAGGGCGAGCTGCACCGGGTCTTGACCCAGAGGGTCTAGGCAGCTGAGGCACAGCACGCTGCTCCTGATGAAGAACTTGAGGATGTGGAGCTGGCCTGTCTCCGTGGCGACGTGCATGGGGCTCTTGGCGGTTTCCGGATGGTCGGTCTCATGACACCACTCTCTGTGGGGGTGGACCCCGACCGCTTCCTCCGCCTGCTCCCCTCGCTCCACCAGCCAGCTGGCCAGCTCCAGATGGCCCCTATAGGCAGCGACGTACAGCGCCACCCGCTGTTGGAACCTAAGAATGGGAATATCAGTCATACAGTATGTCAAGTTATCACTGGGTGTGCTGAGGGTAATAATTATTATTATTATATTTTCGTTTTATATTTACGTCCTTCAAAACACCCAAGGTCGCTTCACAAGGTATCGTGTGGGAAAGTGTGAGTGTGTGTGCTCGTCAGTGCATGAGCGTGTGTGTGAGTGCAGCCATAAGCCTCCAGTTCCACAAGCACATTCACTTACATGCACTCACACAAACGCTCATGCAGTGACGTGCACACTCACTCACACTTTGACCCCTGACCCAGTGTCCACTGAAGTCCCACTTAAGTAATTTCACAACTCTACCGCACCTCTCTCTCTCCTGTCACCTCTCAATCGGTCCTATTGAAATAAACTCCTAGAACTCCCAAAAGCCCAAACAGTTTTTCTTTGGAGTGTGGACCTTGCTTACAATAGGTCCATGATTCTTCATATTCATAGATATCCATGACTACATACTGTAGTTCATTGAAGTTAGCCTCAATCATACTTTCAATCATACTTTTACATACGTTCATGTAAGGTGTGGTGCACCGTGCACCAGTATGCTCTGAAAAGTCAGTCTAACATGATTTTGAGCCTTATTGGACCCGGGTCTGTAACTAGACTGTAACTGTAACTAGACTGTCTGTAACTAGACATCCTAGTATACTCAAAGGAGCTGAATGTTGGTCAGCACCTGTAAACCAGCCTGTCCTCTGAGAGGTGCTGCTGCACTCTCTCTTTGTGTCCACGAAAGCAGGCTCGCAGGAACTCCCCCCAGCCATCCCAAGTCTCTAGACGTAGAGTAGACCCTTCAGGGTCACACACACACACACACACACACACACACACACACACACACACACACACACACACACACACACACACACACACACACACACACACACACACACACACACACACACACACACACACACACACACACACACACACACACACACACACACACACAAACATCAGGGTTAAAGGGACACTGTGAGATTTTTAGTTGTTTATTTCCAGAATTCATGCTGCCCATTCACTAATGTTACCTTTTTCATGAATACTTAATACCACCATCAAATTCGAAGTATTCATTATGACTGGAAAAATTGCACTTTTCATACATGAAAAGGGGGATCTTCTCCATGGTCCGCCATTTTGAATTTCCAAAAATAGCAATTTTTAGCTACAAAAATGACTGTAAACGTTCATGTAAAGATCAAGATCAAGATCATTTGGCAATAGGCAGCCCAGTTTCAATGAGCAGCATAGTTGCAGCACCTTTTTTGACCATTTCCTGCACAGTGTCCCTTTAAGGGTATCATGTATAGTGTTTGTGACAATGAAGGGATTATGATTGTGTGTATGTTTACATTCCTTTGAATTGTGTCAGTGTGTAGACTTGGTTGCATGCTTTAGAGCTTGAAGAATGTAATTAAATGGCAGAGAGGATGACTAAAGTGTCCGTGATGGACACTGTAGTCATGACATCAGTCTTGCAGCTACGGAATCATTCTCTTCAAAAATAAAAAGCCTTATTTTATTACCAGATTTATAACGGAAAAAAATGATAATGCAGAATCACAAATGGTCAGAGACAATTCATTTTTTTGTGACCTTGTCAGGAGAAATACTCACCCACTTCTGTGACATAAGCATCCACCTTGTTGCAGTCATACAGCCTTGTGCCCCTTTGAGTGGCCAGCATGAAAGCACTGACAGGCAGGCCACACTGCAGTGACACCAGTGACCTGAGGCGGGACACCGGGGACGTAAGCTGAATGGCCGTCCCCATCAGGGAGAGCGTCTCCCGGGTGATGGAGTTGTACACGTACACCGTGGCCTTGCTCTCCTCCTGGTGAGAGGAGCACAAGACAAAGACCTTGTTTACGCAAATGGATACTTTTTATAAGCGCATTCTTTCGGGTCTTTTGTTTACACGATAACAAAGATTTCAGTCCCTAGTTTTAAGAGGAAATTTCTGAAACGCACCTGTCCCAATGGTGTTTTTTTTATCCACATGCCATGTCTATATGTAAATGGATTAAAAAATATTCCTGTTAACATGTCTGCAGAGACATTCATGAAACCAGGGCCAAAGGCAGCTTTTGTGACTTTTGAATCGTTGCACTCTCTTGCCACCACCTGGTGAGTTCCAGTAGTGTGAGTTTTTTTTTTTAGTATTTAGTTTTCTGTAGGTTGTATTACACATAGGCCTACATATCTGTGTTGCGCAGGTTAGACAAAAAGAAAGGAGAGATGTTTTTAAACATTTCAAGGAACCATATTGTGTTATTAAGGACATTTTTTTGCATTCACAGTAAAGTACTAAATGCTTAATTGAAAATACAATTAAATATAGTTCATAATGAAAAATAAAATAGTAGAGTACATTCAGGTAAATTGGGCCGGATAAGCATTGGTTGTCTCATCTCTTTTAATTCTACAGACCAAATTTACAACATTACCATCTGTTTGAAGTCATTTGAACGGTGTAATACTTTTCAACATTTTCCAAAAAGTGGCCCAATTTGTATTCCTACCTGAATGCACCCTACCTAATTGTAGGCCTACCTAAAATAGGCCTACAAAATTGCAACAGTCTTTTGGAATACTGCAAGGACATGTAGCTAAGTTAACTGATTTATTTACAAACGCAGCAGTGATATGTGGCCAAGTGACATTTGCTTTGAGGAAGAAGTTCATGTTACAGTCAATGCCATTGAGAGTAAGGATGTACAAATGTAAGCATAGAGCTATTCATGGGCCACATTCCAGTGTGTGGTCCAGGCAACCAACGCAGACAGTTAAAGGAAAGCGTTACTGGGAGTCATAAAAACACAAAGCGTCGGTGTGGCTCTGCCTGTCACCCGCATGTGGACCTGCTAAGCGTCTGATCTGCTTGAGTGGGATAAATCTTACAATGTACTGGGCAATAACATTTTGATTGACTCATAATGAAGTAAAATCCAGTATCTTGGGTTCAATACAAGCACCCAAGGCAGGACGCTCTTAAAGTAGAGATTATCTAAAGGTGCACTGTGCAGGAAATGGTCAAAAAGGTACTGCTAATATTTTAATAACTAATATTTTGTATGGCCCAGTCATTTTTGACTGTAAAAATGTCTATTTCTGGAAATTCAAAATGGCGGACCATGGAGAAGATCCCTCTTATAGGCCTATGAAAAGCATGCAATTTTCCCAGTCATAATGAATACTTAGAATTTGATGGTGGTGGTAAGTATTCATGAAAAAAGGTAACATTAGTGAATGGGAAGCATGAAGTCTGGAAATAAACAACAAAAAATCTTAGACAGTGCACCTTTAATCTCAATGGGTCTTTTCTTGGTAAGATAAAGGTAAAAAAAACCACAACCTTAAGTAAACAGTGTAGTGTGCATCCCGAAGTGATGCCCAGGTCTGCCAGTGTCCAGCTGTCCTGGAGGATGGCACCTGCGTAGCGTAGGTCCAGGATGTAGTTGGACGGCTGGTTGTCCAAATGGGGCATGCAGAAGTGCTCCTGTGTGGGAGAAAATGGCCACGGTCATGTGAAACACACTCCTGTAACATGGACTGGAAGCCCATCACGAGAGCACCTGCTGCACAGCGAATTGAGAAGAGATAAATTTCATTTTCAAAGAAGCAGTCAAAATTTTAAAATAGGTGCAGACAAGTGAGTATGAGTATAACGTAATTGAGGAATAATAAGTAGCCTGTGGCCCCATAATGCACGCTGTTCCACCAGTGGAACACTGGGCTCGGTCGTGACGACGCAGTAAGATTTTTGCTAGGCAGTGGGCATGCGCACTTTGCCAGTTTGATGCATTCTGGTTAGAACTTCTAACCACGCAGCGCGCTAAGCCCCCCACATTTGGGCTTGCATGCCCACGGGGACCCCGGTTCGAGTCCGGCCTGGGTCATTTCCCGATTCCACCCCGTCTCTCTGTCCCACTTGTTTCCTGTCACCATCTCAGACTGTCCTATCAAAATAAAGGCATAAAAGCCCCTAAAAATATATTAAGAAAAAAACAAAAAAACTTCTAACCAGAATGCATCAAACTGGCAAAGTGCGCATGCCCACTGCCTAGCAACAATCTTACTGCTTCGTCACGAACGAGCCTAGTGTAATAGTAGTTGAAAAGTCGACTACCATAGTACTGCATTAGTATGACATAACACAGCCTTTTAATGCACCATGACTTCGTCATTGCCACTCAGCTAATTTATAATGCTGTGTCTGAATGAGTTGAAGAAAGAACAACAATAGACAATTTCATTCCCTCACTTTCATCCCCAATTTCACTCCCCACATGTCAAAATGTCCCAGAAATGCCCCACAAATGCAAGCATGCAAATACAATAAAGGATTTTTTTTTTTGCAATACCTTGACCATGTGTTTTATGGTGCCAATGGTCTCCCTGTGAGAGATGTGAAAGTGCTCGTACAGTCCATCAAAGGCGATGAAGACGGACATGCGTGGCCTATGGTACTCCTTCATCATCCTGTTCTCCCCTGCACTGAAGCAGAGGGAGGAGGGGGCACCCAGCCTAGAGAGAGAGAGAGAGAGAGAGAGAGAGAGAGAGAGAGAGAGAGAGAGAGTGCGTGTGTGTGTGTGTGTGTGTGTGTGTGTGTGTGTGGGGGGGGCGGGGGGGGGGGAGAGAGAAGGAGCAACAGAGAGGCTCCAAGAAGACTTGACAGACACGGGAGGAGAGAGAGGTGCATGGTGATGGAGAGGTGGTGATGGAGGGGGTGCAGGGGGGTGTATTTAGAAGTAACTCCAGTAACCGTGTGGATGGTAACACAAACATACAAAGTTGACCAATCATTTTTCATTACCTCTCACAATTGACCATCAAAGTGGAAAAGTGCTAACAGCTTAAATGTGTTTTCACTTTTTTTATGGCCACACAGTCTGTATTATTAAGAAACCTGCATTAATATGATATCTGAAAAGATATAGCCCCTTGTGTTGGACAGAATTTAGGTCAAGTCAGAATTACTGTATGCTCAATGTGATTCGCATAGCAATCTTAAGCATTTTGACATTACCTTGCATGGTCTAATTATGCTTTCCAATTAACTTTCACTCGTCTGTCAAGCCAGCCCTGCCTGTGATACAGAACTACATTGAAGTATGTAGATCTGGCTTTAAAACTACATGCTTTCTAGGCTTTCACCTCAGACCTTATATTAGCTTTGCAGCCTACCTCACCCCCTGATGAAGTTTACAATTTCACTTATGGAAAAAAAATTAGGAGTTTTTTGTCACAAGTGTTAATCCTAAGAGACATTTCATGGAAGGAGGGGAGCAGCCTTTGTTTCTTTTCACACGACTTGACCAGTGTGCTTGGTTACCTCGGCAACCCAGCCCACAAACACAGTAAAGATCTAAGACTGGTCTTTTGCTGGGGTTTGGACACACAAAGTGGCAGTTCTGGCCGGAACGGATCATATGCACAAGCAATACTACGTCTAACTTCAAGACTTGCCAATTTACTGTCAGCAGTGAATACACACACATGGATATGACTAAAATAGACTAATTACAGTGGCAACACGAAAACAGAAAGGATGCAGGGTTTTTGGGACTTGGTGAGATCAGACTGCCATGTAAGGCATGTAAGGCATGGCTCACTTTTTACTTTTTATATTATCACAGGTAGGCTATGGCCAGTGTTGGGCAAGTTACTCAAGACCTGTAATGCAAGGTATAGATCTGACTATTTACAGTGTAAATCAAGCTCACGAGTCATGACTCTTTCACCTCTCCTCCAGCATGTTTCGCAGCATGACTAAAAAGTACAAGGTTCAGGATTAACTTCTTTTTGCCCCACACTGAACACCATTAAAATCAGTTACAGTAAAATGTATTGTAACTCAATACTGGTATTGTAACTTACAGCCCCCCCCAAATAATGCCTTACACAAAAAAGTAATGCATTAGGCCCACAGTAATTCATTACTTTTGTAATGAGTTACTCCCAACACTGACTATGGCATATCTTTCATTTCTCTTCTAGAGGCCTATTATGTTGTGGTTGAGAAGTTGTCACGCCAGTGGAGAATGTGTTGAGGATTCAGGCTAAATTCCAGACTCTTGCTGTTAAAGACCGAAAGGACACAAGGTTATCTACAGACGTTTACTGCAACTGCAGTTAACTTTTATAGAGGCCATTGCTAATTTATACCTGGCCTTTTGTAAGGCCTTTGTGCTGTTACTGAGAACCACCCAAATTACACATTAAGGTTGACTGGTCTGAAAGGCCCTTTAGTCCTATAGCCTACCTCTTAAAATATATGGGTAGGCTACGTAGGAGCATATACATGATCAACAAATTCAAAATCAGCAGATGTGTACTACTAAGTTAGCTCACAAATCAGTGTAATGTTTTGATTTGAAAGATGCAGAGGATGGCAGGCAATTGCCTACATTGTTTTTCACATGAACACTTGGGGCAGCTGTGACCTTATGGTTAAGGAGATGGGCCTTATAGTGAGGTTTGTTAAGTCAATATTCCATACGAATCTTTCACTTGGTGATACAAGCACCAAATCAGGTACACAGGTTCTCCAGGGCCTACTCTCCCAGAAAAGGTCGCTATCCAGGTGAATAAACAAGATGGCGGCCATTTTTCAAGATGGCCGCCTCACTAAAGATGAAAAAAGCTGTTTTCGTCTTAGAATGCCAAGTAATCAAGACATTTGAGTGATGGAAATATTAAAATGTATGAATTATGACCAGGACAACTTAATAGTATCAATATTTCATCACAAAATGGCCACCACTTTTCAAAATGGCAGGCCTTACATGACTGAAAATGCATATATATGAATACAGCTGTCCGATAGCAGGTATTCATTAATACATACTAACCTTGCCATCACTGTTGGAATACAATGTCGTAAAAACAATTTTGTTCACATTCTGTATTAGAGTGATGTTATAGCACAACCAGGGCACACTGGTGACATCACTGCTGTGAGATAGAGGATGACATTTTTCAGGAATTCCCGTCATGCTCTACTGTGAGACTCAGCATGGGGATCAGTGTCGGCTTGTGGTACAATAGCTGTAGTTGTAGTTTACTAACTCTTTTAGTAGTATACTCACTTTAGTTGTTAGTATTTATAGTCTCCCATATGCTATCTAATACGACCCTCTTTATAGCTTAACTAGAAATGTAGTTAGTGTAGTTAGAAATTTAGTTAGATAGCCTGAATAGCACCTGAATTGACAGGATGTGCCAGCGCGGGAGACCCGAGCCAAGGGTAACGGGGCTTCAGTTACCCGGATGGTGTACAGATCGCACGGGACTTAAATGACACTGGATGAACGATCGGGCTGGGTGTTGGGCAGAAGTTGCCTGATTTTCATAGACTTCAGATCACATACCGCGATTCTGGTCTGACCAGGACTATAACGATTAGCGTTTCCATACAGGGCGAACTTTGTTTCCATGGCCTGGTTAACCCGTGTCCCTCGGCTTGCTACTGGTTGAGGGCTGTGGCGAAGTTTAAACCAAACATTTCTTAGCCCAATAGAACGTCTCTGCATAAACCATGTCACTGCCTTGAACACGTCTCTACCCAGGATGGTTGAAAATGCTCAGTTGATTGGTTACAGACAAAGTGGGTGGAGATCCCGCTGTAGCGGGATTGAGCAAGCTCCTGGCCCTAATGTGTGTAGCTGTCACCAGTAGGGCGGAGCCCAGCTGGGCAGAAGATGACTGAACCTTGTTGTGTCCCATATCTCAATGTGCTTTGATATTTTGTACGGTTGGGTGGTAAAAGGATAGCCCCTCGGCCTTTAACCGTATTACACAAGATGTCTGCTAAAAATCCATTGAACTGCAGTACATGTCTGGAACAACACCTCAAGCACCCTGACCCTGAGAAGGCCCAACAACGCCTCTACTTCTTGCGCAAACTGAAGAAGGCAAGTGCTACACCCTCCATCATGACAGCATTCTACAGAGGAACCATCAAGAGCATCCTGACCAGCTGCATCACAGTGTGGGGAGGAGGTTGCACAGAGCAAAACAGGAAGACACTCCAGCACATTGTGAACACAGCGTAGAAGATCATTGGAGCGCCACTCCCCTCCCTGCAGGACATTTACACCACCCGCCTCACCCGAAAAGCACTGATTATCACCAAGGACATAGGTCACCCTGCACACAAACTTTTCAGTCTCCTGCCCTCTGGAAAGAGGTACAGGTGCCTCCGCTCCCGTACCACCAGGCTGGCAAAGACCTTCATAACCTGCCCTCCTATCACAGCCCCCCCTCAACACTGAATTGTGATTGCACATACTACTTGCACTAACTCAAAACACACACACACACACACACCGACACACCGACACACCGACACACACACACACACACACACACACACACACACACACACACACACACACACACACACACACACACACACACACACACACACACACTGAACTAACTCAAAAGCACACACAAACATGCACACACATATTGCTGCTGGCTCATGCCTGTTACTTAATGACTGTACTAGATACCAACTAGTTGTGAATATTGCACATTACAATTGCTTACTTTATATGTATTATTATTTCACAATGCCCCTCCTTAATACATGTTCTATGTATGCCTGCTGTTGCCCAGTCTTGCACGTTATATCTCTGTAAGGGTATTGTATAACCCTTGCAAAATGCAAATTGAAAGCCCTGCCAAATGGGGGTGGCAAAAAGATGGTGAGACCTGGAAAGTTCTCTGGTCAAAGCTTCCTGCAATTGCGGAGAGTTGCCAGCAACTGACAAAATGTGGATGCAAGACTGACTGCCGAAGAAGATGCAAATGCTATTGCTTTAGCCTAAACTGTACACAGTTATGTTCCTACAAATGTGAGGACTAAAAAGAGCTAATCCAACATGTGCATCAGAGAGTTTTCCTACCAAAACAACAAACCCAAACAACAAACATGTAATCATTATAGGCATACTGTTTTTGTAATATTTAGAATCATTCAGTGAGTGTTAGTTTATTATATATATTATATTATTGTACTATAATTTTCAATATTTTCAGTGTATAATTGAATTTGCCATGCTCAACATAATATATTTCCATACATAAATATTCCACCCTCTTCCGGGCCTCTGCCGCTGGAATTTGTATATGGATGCTACGCTGATGTCTGAGCTCTGCCACCCATAACCATCCCTATTTTCCCGGGAAACTCATTTCCCTATTTCTTTCCCGGAAATATCCCGGATTTTTCACATTATCAAAAAACACTGTCGGTCTAGTAATTATACCCACGGCCCTGTCCGACGAGCCACACCCCCTCTTGAAGAGAGAGACAGAGGGTCTTGCTTATCAAGATACCTGCCAGAAGATTGTATGCCAGATGCCACCAAGAATTGAAGTTCCTTGAAAATACGAGCTGTCACCCTCGAGCTCCGTAGCACTTGTGCGCCCACTCTTTTCCTCAGAAACCGTCAGTTCATGCAACGCAAAAAACAGCCTCGGAACAGCGAATCATGCGATTAACCTAATCACAACCTGGTCAGCACGAAGTTTTGCACGAACAGACAACTTATGCGACAAAACAACAAGAAGAAACTTATTGCGCTCATTTCATTGTTTTGTTTTCATTGCATTGTTTGCACGCTGTAAAATTTGTGCTGGGGGATTTTAGACAGGACTGTCTGCACGCGCGGCTGTTCTGAAAAGCAGAGTAGAGCACACCGTCCGATCCGTCATCCCGTTGACTGTCAGAATTTGGCCTTTAGAAAAATTCCCGGATTTTGGCTGAAAATGTGTGAATTTTCCCGAATTTTGGAAGTTCAAAGTTGACAGGTATGTGCCACCCTGCCTGAATACTGAGGGCTGGACACAAAATCATCAACAGGCCACCGGGCAAATGCCCTGTAGGCCTACTATGGCCAATCCAGCAGTGCTGCTGGTTCAAATCCCACCCTCTCACGTCCTGCTGCTCTATGGCTGAGGTGCCCTTGAACAAGGTAGGTAGGCCTAACCCAATGTGAGTCGCTACTGGATGTGAGTCCCCGGATATCCAACCGAGTATTTACATGGGCAGATGTGCTTTTCGAACATACGCTATCCGGAAGACTCACATCCGGTAGCGACTCACATTGGGTTGCTACAGGCCTACCTACTCCAGGGGCTGTAACCAATATCCTGTAAGTAGCCTAACTAGAGTCACTCTGAATAAACGTGACTGACTCATTAATAAATGTTGCGCTTCTGTTTCTCTCTCTCTCTCTCTCTCTCTCTCTCTCTCTCTCTCTCTCTCTCTCTCTCTCTCTCTCTCTCTCTCTCTCTCACGCACGCGCGCGCACGCACACACACACACACACACACACACACACACACACACACACACACACACACACACACACACACACACACACACACACACACACACACAGTGCATCTTAATATGCCACCTTGCCTCCTCCACTTGCGCTTGTCTCCTCGCCCCGCCTCCTGGCCCCTCCTCCGTGGAGAAAACGATAAAGTTTCCCAGCTGTCAGCCTAGCCACAACAACTTTTGAGGGACTGTTTTCACCATCCCAATTGCAAACGAGAAAAAGACTCTACAATTGAGCTTTTGCAAGATATTGAAATATAATGCTGTTGTCAGTGATGTCATCATGACGAGAAGCGAGTGGAGGAGGCAAGTGGAGGAGGCAAGGTCCCATATTAAGATGCACTTATTAAGCGGACTTTCATGTCAACTTCCACCAGAGCGTCTGAGCAACTTGGAATATCAGGGAATGTAACATTAGATGGCGCTAAAGCTCATTCTTTAAAAGTTAGATTTTACAATTTTGAACACCATGTTCCAATGCATTAGCCTTAAATTAAATGACATGGCAAACAAGACAGCTCTCTTATTGTGCTGTAAAACACAATCTCTCTAGTGTGGTGTCGTTTCAAAAATGATTGTTGAAACTATTTTGTCACTACCACAAAAAGTAAAACAAGAAGGAGCCACAGTAGGTTGGTGGCAGGAAACACTTGCACAGAGGGGTGACTGAAATCTGTACTGGCCAATCACATTGTACTAAACGCTAGCGTAGGTGTGTACAGTGGCCGGAAGTTCCTCGCTCACATGAAGAAGCTGTGGGATTATTGTTGACATTCTGATTTGCTGACCTGCCCAGCTAACGGAATGAAACCATAGCTAACGAATTGTTTGGATTGTGTACATTGCAAGCGACTGTAATGACTATAACAGTGATTTACTTTATAATCAAGATATCACCACTGTCTAATGTAAAGGTAAGATTATGTGACGAGTACAGACCTTTAACAGCGAGGTGCATAGCTACAGCTAGCACACCCGGAGCCCCCCATGTTGCATGTTTTCATCATTACAGAATATGCGTGTGATGTGGCCTCGTCCTCGGACGAATGTTTCTGTGCACAAGAGGGTGTACATATCGCGGAGTTTCAAAAAAGCGTCCTAAAGGCTTCTTGTTATATTTAGGAGGCACAAGTTCAACACCCCATATAGAAAGATGATGTTGTCAACGAATGTCCACCTGTCTGGTAAACATATGTAACGTTGTCAAGTAAGTTAGCTGGTTATGTTGTAGCAAATTGACTGTTACCCAAGTCACGGATTAATTTTCCAGTGCAATATCATAATGTCGCATGCGTGCGTGGGCAGACCGTTTGTAGGCTACGACTCTGACCACCTGCCAAAACAGCAGCATGTCAAAAGTAATGGGAAAGCATCTCTGTCATGCGCGCCGACGAGTAGTCATCATGACCAGTCGTTCTTATCTGTCGGTAGAAGAGATTGCTTTGGCTTTGCTGTAGTTTTTAAGGATGTGCTGAAATAAGGTACTGTATGATCTGGGATCGATATTATAGATCATGTGCAATGTCCAAAGTTTGTTACTGTATGGCATGTTTACATGATGACAAGCTGTCACAACAAGTAGGCTACAGAGACAATTTTTATCAGGACATTTCAACACAAGTATCAATCGGCAAACATGTTGTAATGGTTAGGACTGCATTATTCGTGGATGGATTGTCTGAGCCCTTCTAGGCACCTGTTTGGTATCAGGTAATGAGTGTGACCATAGCACATAGATGTGTGCTGTTATGTGAGGCTGATGAAGGATGCTGCTTCTGTGTATATTTAGCCTTTTATGTGATAGATCTGTAACCAGTCAGGAATTTTGGAAACGCGGTTCACAAGTATGGGATGAAATTAAATTAGGTCA
>NC_085862.1:20614580-20649580 GCF_034702125.1 Engraulis encrasicolus | reverse complement strand
CGTTAACTTTTTTGCTCATCGGCCACTGTGGCTAGTGGTTTTCCCGAGTCACTAGCCATTTAGCCTTTCTGGTAGCCAGAGTTTTATTGTCCATCTTTTCCTTTTGAATATACTTGCATTTAAATACAAATAATTGACGCATCTACTGTAATTTGTCACACCAAAGCATAAGTTACCAGTCAAAGTGGCTAGTGAGACTGAAATTGTTACTAGCCACAGCCAAGTTTTACCAGCATTTGGCTGGTTGGCAGGTGCCAGTGTCAAGCCCTGGTTCTTAGGCCTCAGAACCAGAACCTAATTTATCTTCATAATTTTTAAGGAGATTCCTGTAATATTAAAATTGCAAACAAATTCTGTACATGAGAATACA
Source organism: Engraulis encrasicolus (assembly GCF_034702125.1). Classification (NCBI taxonomy): domain Eukaryota; kingdom Metazoa; phylum Chordata; class Actinopteri; order Clupeiformes; family Engraulidae; genus Engraulis; species Engraulis encrasicolus. Next base: position 20,649,210 of record NC_085862.1, on the reverse strand, counting down.
TTTGTGAACTGGTTCTTGGTGTTCGCTAGCATAATGACAAACCTAAATACAGTTAAGTATTGATAGTGGAACATCATACAAAACCATGGGCGCTCCCACCCAGTTTCTACTATTTTAGAATGTAGTATGTTATCAGCATTTTGGAAAGCACTGATTTAGAACATCAGTCCAACGGTCATTGCTTCTCCTCAAGTGACTACTGTGGTTGGCTCTGTCACAACTATCTTGTGTCCTGCAAATGTTGATTTGTCATTCAACATTTGGAGAAATCAGTCTTGCAACATATCTTCATAGAGCCATGACTCGGGCGCATTATTAGCCTTGCGGAAGTTATAGTCTGTTTCTACCCATTTTGATTAGCTTGGCCATTGGAGGTCTTCAGCATGAAAACGGGAAGATGACATTGCTTCTGTGTGTGGGCAGTGCACAGTCACAAGTCTCTTGTGACATACCATCAGTCTACCACCATTGCAAAGTTATGGTTTTAGTGTCGTTACTTATTGCTCTTAGGCAATCCACTGGTGTTATCCTGCATTTTCACAGGTTTTTGCTTTGTTTCCTCTTTATCAGTGAGAGCAGATTATTAGGAGTGGTAAACATGTACAGACAGGAAGTAAAGCTTTAAGCAAAGATTTTCAAAGAAAGTCCTAATGAATCTCCTACTTAACAATCTTCCCTGCTTTAAGTTCCCCGTCGGAAGTCATAAGGAGTGGCTGATGAGGCTGTGGTCAATAAGCTGCACTTAATGTTCCTAAAAACAGACATTTCAGCTGCAAAATTACATGGCGTAGAGCAGAGGTGGGCAGCCTATGTCCCGAGAGCCGTTTCAGCCCTTGTGGCCGTTTTATCTGGCCCCCGATATAATTTTAATGTTGTGCAGCTTCACATGAAATTTGACCTATTTTGTAAAGGAATCTTAGAAATTACATGCGATACAAAGTAATATTCAGGGGACCTAGAGAAGGTGGGGACTGTTTTGAAGGTGTCTACCTTCAATATAGGCCTAAATTGCAGGGGGAAATCCTGGTTTGTGTTTATAGTACGGCCCTTGGAGGACTTTTATGGCCCTTATAGGAATTTGAAGTGCCCCCCCCAAATGAAAAAGGTTCCCCACCCATGGCGTAGAGCTTGGTACACATACGTCAATATCAAATATCGGAGGGTTCATGCTATCATTCAGCACTGTGATTGTCTATTGGCTGGTTGTCAAGGGAATCCACTCTCAGAATGCTGTAGTTTTTTGAAAATCAGTTATCAGTCACCCTCAGAACACACAAAACAAGGTGATGGTCCAAACAGATTTGAGTCTGTGAGAAAATCAGAGTATACCGTAATAAGACATGCAATAGACTAAAAGATGAACGATTTGAAGGTGGAAACGTTAAGCAAAAATATATTTATCCGGTTTTGTTGCTTCGTGCAGTGACTTAACCCTCAGCACTATAGGTAGGTTATGGCAGTGTCTGTCCCCCTCCCATCCATACGAAATGTTATGTTACATTACATTTAGCAGAGGCAACTGAACAGGAATCAAACTAGGCATTCTTCAATTCCAAGACAAACCCCCTAGCATTTAGGATTAAGCTCATGTTCATGCACATGGCGAAACAGTCTGTGCCATAGCTGTTTGATCCATAGCTGGGGCCGAATAGTCTGTTTATTCAATTCTAGATGCTTCATCTCTACACATTGGGTATTGATGTTTTAAAAAGTCTCTGGCTTCTCCTTTGTCATTACAGTGCTCTGTTGTCCTTTGTCATTGCAGTACTCTTTCGACAACAAGACCGAGAACTTCGATGACCTTCCTGCACGCTTTGGCTACCGCCTGCCCAGTGAAGGACTGAAGGTAAGGAAGGCGCCAATATATAGACAGAGAACTGAATGCTGTCTTTGGACAGGAACCCAGTTAATGCAACACTAACAGCTTTTTTCCGATTTGAAGTACAGTATTCTCTCAAGTAGATGGTCTTTCTGTAATTCTTAATGACAGACAGTTCTGCGTCCAACATACAGTATAGTGTTACCAAGGACTACTCACTCACAGCTCAATACTGGCCCGTAGGAAAAGGGCAACATAAAACAAACTGTCCAAACAAACTGATATGTTTAAAAGTGCTAAAAACACAGTTAACGTGTTGCACACTACTTAAAAAAATACCTATGTGCTTTTAGTACGCTAAATTACACACACGCACAATAACAATTTTGTTGCTCTAAAACACGACACACACACACACACACACACACACACACACACACACACACACACACACACACACACACACACACACACACACACACACACACACACACACACACACACACACACACACACACACACACACACGCACATACACACACACACACAATCTGTGCCAAAATGCCACACTGCGTCTCACCACATCCTCCCCCTCTTGTAGTGCTAGGCTTTGGTCCCTTCAATGGGCACCAGGCAATGAGAAGCAAAACAGATGGTCTTATAAATTTTTACAACACTTTTTAATAAGGTCGTCATTCCCTATATGGCCTTGTTTCCTTGCTAGGATACTTGGGTGGTGGCGTTTTGAACAGAAAACACATTCTAGGACTGTGCTCTTGTTGGAAATGTGAAGGAAGCCAGTGTACTCCCTGTAGGATCTTTTGATTGTAAGAGGGTCTTTTTTTGACACCGATTAAAACGTCTATGATGGCTACTGATCCTTCAGTTGGTATTATTCCTGGAAGGGGTCATTGATGAGATAGCACAAAAAAATGTATAATAATATTTGTGCTGACCTGCAAGAAGCAGGGGTTGGCTGTGTGTGCTGACAGTCCATTGTAAACCCTTGGGAGATAAAGCTGAGTGACATGAGTTCAGATGACTTGAGTGGGTTGCTGTTTTGCAGCCATTGATGCTTTTTGACCCTGCATGTGTAGCCAACCTCACGTGGATTCTCTCACGGTCTTTGTTTCTCTCTCTCCCTTTTCCTCTTTGTCTATTTGTTTCTCTCTCTCTCTCTCTCTCTCTCTCTCTCTCTCTCTCTCTCTCTCTCTCTCTCTCTCTCTCTCTCTCTCTCTCTGTAAAGCCATAAAGCATTGAAGAGGAAATGGCCTTGACCTGCCTTTCGATCTTAGACTACAGTCTCAGTTGACTGTGTTTATTGATATGACAGTGCAATGTGCATTGTCATTCCTCAGCAGTCTTTAGAGGAGGGAAAACACTTTGAGAAAGCTACTTAAATTGCACATAACAGGAATAATGCAAGGACCATCAGTTACAGCAATGTAAAAGCAGGCATAAAGCAGGGGTTTACAATAGATTTTTTGCACCTTTCTGTAGTAGATTTAGATGGATTACACCCCATTCAGTGTTTGTTTCCCGAATTCAGGAATATGTCAGCAAGGGTTTCAATGCGGTCCTTCAGATTGGAATAGAGATGGGATTTATTGGTCTTTGACGGGATCCGGATCATAGTGGCTCGTTCCTTTCAAAGCTCGTTCCTCGCTTTTTTGAATGGCTTTTCATTTTTTTTTCAGATAGCATTTTCACTCAACCTCTACATCATTCTGTCCAAACAACTGATTGTGCAGACTGTTTCTGTTTCTGTTGACACCTATGTTTTCCCCCAAATTAAAGTACTCATGTGAAGGTCATGTGCTCAAAACGAACGAAGAATGAACGAAAAACGGAAAAGAGTGGCTCCCAACCGGGATTCGGTTCCCATCGTTCACGTCTAGGAGTCGCTCATAAGAATCAATTCGTTCATTCGATGCAGCATAGAAATTCCCAGACAAGTGTAGTGGGGGAGTGCTCTTTTTCGATATGCAGCTGCCATGTGGGGCTTTCCACTACCTTGAGGCATGAAACTCAATGCAGTTTCATATGTGTATCACTTCCTCACTTTCAATGTTTCCCATGTACAGTATAAACACTCTGAACCGGAGACTTAGTCTGATCCTGTGACTACGGCGTGTGTGAAAATAAGGCGGTCATGGAGGGGAATTTTGATATTTCGATTTTGAGAATTGGTCTTTGAGTTTTGCTTTTGTAAAACATGTGCACTGTGCAGTGCTTTTGTGTCTTGTATGTCTTGAAATCGATGGCTCAATGACCAGTTCCCCTGTGAAGCCACTGCAGAGCAGTATTTATAGGGAATTTGGTTTCTTTTTTGGGGGTTTTATAATCTCGCAGGTGAACAATCTCCTATGTTGTCATGTGAATGTACTTTCAACCTTAATTTCTTTTCATCTGAAGGCACAATATATCCTGTTTTTTATTAACAGAATGGCAATGACCAAGTCGTAAAGTAAGAATCTCTGTATTCTGTCATACTAGTAATATGTAATAATGTTTTTAATGAATAGTAAGACACTGCACTGGCAGGATGGTGAGCAGAGAGCTCTCAGGGAGGCACTATTATTCTGTCATGACAAAAACTAAGAGGTACTCCTTTATTCCAGCAACCATTAGATTACTAAATACGATGGTACTGTAAGTATAGAGCCCATTAACTGGATCTACTAAGTGCGGTTGTTAATCACTGGCAAGACAGGATGTGAGGTTTGGCTGAATGTGTGTGTAATTTCAGTTATGTCTTACCCTCTTCTTATTTATTGGCCTAGTATTTCAGTTTTTTTGTGTTTTTCTTTATTCTATTTTTGACTTTCATTATATTACATTACACTTAGCTGATGCTTTTATCCAAAGCGACTTACAGTTATTTACAGGGTATTGTTTACAGTCCCTGGAGCAGTCTGGGGTTAGGAACCTTGTACAAGGGCACTTCAGCTATGGAGGGAGGAAGGGATTGGTAAGGGTGGGGGTTTAACCTGCAACCCTGTGATCTTCAGTCCAACTCCCTAACCATTACACCACAGGGCTGACACATTTATCGTTGATTGAGGGACACTGGTATAACTGAGGTCATTCTGTGCTAGTTCCCCACTTGGGGCTCGAACCCAGTCAATGCTCCAATTTGGGCATGGGAGGCACCGCACGATACCGCTCAGCTTAAGATCCAGACGGATAGCTCAGCGCAACTGATACTGTATGAGGCTTCGAGAGGGAGGTTTACTAATGTCCTACGCCAAACTCTGCTAGTTGGCATCCGTTACACTGGGACTGTAAACTCAATTGCTCTTTGCTGAGACAAATAACGTTTTCTGAATCTGAATCGGAATCTGAATCAAACGTCCTCTCCTCCCTTAGTTCAATTCTGGCTCCCTCATCCCTGGTCCCTGGTCCCTGGTCCCTGGCTTCCTTCTCCTTCTCTCGCCCACCTCTTGTGAGCTATGCATAACTCAAGACTGACTGAGAAGCCGCCATTGTCCACTTCTAAGGCATGGCATTGTGTCATCATCTGTACATCAGCCCACCACGCACGCACGCACGCACACACGCACGCACGCACGCACGCACGCACGCACGCACGCACGCACGCACGCACGCACGCACGCACGCACGCACGCACGCACGCACGCACGCACGCACGCATATAATATTTTTTGCTGGCACACGTCCCTGCTCTGTATAGTCTGTGTGTGTGTGTGTGTGTGTGTGTGTGTGTGTGTGTGTGCGTGTGCGTGTGCGTGTGCGTGTGCGCGTGCGCGTGCGTGCGTGCGTGCGTGTCTGTGTCTGTCTGTGTCTGTATATGCAATGCATTCATGTACCATTTCATTCGTTTGCTACTGCCGGTAAATCATCACACTTCTCTAGTCTTTAGCCGCTACCTGCTTGGTAAATGATACTGTAGATGGTGGATACACACACCTGCTGTCTCTTCTCTTTCCCTGGAGACAGACACAGGTGTGCACGCGTGTGCAGGCGGGCGGGCAGATGCCTTTAACAAGCAGAGCATCCAGCCTTGTCGCATCGAAAGCAGGCCTCCCGAGTTAAACGCTTTCATAAGATAAGGAGGCAGGTGAGGAGAGAGGTCTAGATGGCTGGCTGGGTCCTCTCCTTGCCCTCGCTGCTGAACCATCCTCCACCATCCACCATCCACCCTCCTCCCAGCAAGTGAGGAGAGATGTCTGGCTGACCAGCTGGCTGGTTCCCTTGCTGAACCATTCTCCACCCTCCTCTCTCCTCCCACGTCTCTCAGCTCTCCCAGCTCTGCCCAGCCCGCTGCTGCCCATATACCCTGCACTACCTGGAATGCAGCCCAGCGCCCAGCTCCTGTCTCTGCTTTCTCTGTAGAATGAGCTAGTTCCATGTCAGTGCAGTGGGGTGATATCAAGAACTTGTATCCACTCTGGAACATTTTTGGAATCTGGCATTTTTGTCTTGGGCATTGCATTGCATTGCATTGCATTGCATTGCATGCTTTTTATATACAGAAAATTTAAACTGTATGTTCTCAAAATATTTCAATGGCAAGAATTCACACATCGATGAAAGAATTCACACATAGATCTGACCAGTCATTTCCAATAGTGAAAATGCAAAAAGTCAAAAAATGGCATTTAAGTCATTTTGCAACAAACTCTTCATATGCTGACAGGGCTGTGTGATGGATTGATGGATGGATGGATGGATGGATGGATGGATGGATGTGTGGATGGATGGATGGATGGGTAGATCGACTGAGTCTTCGAAGGCAGGCAGGAGCCCCTTGTTAGTGGGTAGCTCGTGGGCTGGAGCTGTAGTCTGCGGGTGTTTGGAATGGCAGGATGGCAGGGAGGTCAGTCGGCTGGCCGGCCGATCGTAGCTGCAGTCTCCTGTATGGTTCAAGAGTGGATTAATGTAAGCTTGGATACTGCTGTGTGTGAGAGTGTTTGTATGTGTATGTGTGTGTGTGTGTGGCACACTCCCACCTTTTGTCCTCTCTTAACCTCTCTCCATTTTTGTCCCTGTTGGACTGCTTCTTACTCTTTCTGTCTCTCTCTTTGTTTTTTCTCTCTCTGTTTCCCTCTCTCCCTCTATCCATCTGTCTCCCTCTCCCTTCCCCTTTGTATTTGTTTCTCTCCCTCTCTCTCTCTCTCCATCTCTCTCCCTCCCCCCCCCTTCCCGCCATCTCTCTCCCTGTCTCTCTCCACCTCTGTCTCTCTCCACCTCTGTCTCTCTTTGTTTCTCTCTCCCTCTGTCTCTCCTTCTCTTTTTTTCTCTCCCTCCCTGTGTCTCTCCTCCTCTTTGTTTCTCTCTCTCCCTCTCTCCCGGTGTCTCTCCTTCTCTTTGTTTCTCTCTCTCCCTGTGTCTCTCTGTCTCCCTCTGGGTTCTACATGGTGGACTGACCCAGAACTTTGTCTCTTGCGTGCCTGCCCGTCCTGTGTGTCTGGTTGGAGAAATTGACCCTATTCCCCACTGCCTGCCCGCCCGCCTGCCTGCCTGCAAGAGAGAGAAAAAAAAAAAAAAGAAAAATAGAAAAGCTCCAATCTCATGCAAGGGGAGGGGACTGTTTATTTCTTTTTTTGTCAAGCAGAACAGAAAAGACCATGATCCTCCACCATCTCTCTCTCTCTCTCTCTCTCTCTCTCTCTCTCTCTCTCTCTCTCTCTCTCTCTCTCTCACACACTCACACACACACACACACACACACACACACACACACACACACACACACACACACACACACACACACACACACACACACACACACACACACACACACACACACACACACACTCTCTCTCTCTCTCCTTCTCTCTCTCCCTGTCCCTGCAATCTCCTATGATCCACCCCGTGCAGTGTAGTGTAGCCCAAAAACATCTTGTCCATCCGTGCTCTGACTCTCATTACAACAACAAGGACCCCTCCCTTTCCCCGCGGCCCCAGCCAGACAGCCAGCCTTCTTCACACAGCCAGCCAGCCAGCCAGCCAGCCAGCCAGCCAGCCAGGCACTCTGCACCATATAAGGATGGAGTAGAGGAAAGTAGAGTGGAGTGGAGAGTGGAAGGCATAGGAGAGTCACTAGGATCTGCACTGCACTGCACTGCACTGCACTGTAGTGCGCTATACTGCACTATACTGTACTGTGCTGTACTGCACTGAACTCGTTGCCCTCCTCCCCCTGGCCTGTGCGTTACTCCGGCCCCCACCACGGCTGCTCCTCGCTGGGTGAAGCTGCTGCTGCTGGCTGGCTGGCTGGCTGCTGAGCCACACTGTTCTCGGCCAATTATGCCAAAGAGCAAACCTGAAGGAGCTTAGAAAGAAAGGTGGGGTGGAGGGGGTGAAGACTGAGGTGGGTACTGAAAGGTTTTGGAAGTCGGTGGGTGGTGGTGGGGGCATTAAGGGGGGGGGGTGTCCTGGGGATTGGGAGGGTGGGGCTTATGAGAAGGGTATGGAGGGCAGTCAGCGGCCGTTGAGGAGGTGGTGAGGAGGCCGTTGTGGGGACATTAAGGGTTGGGGGGGGGGGTATAGAAGGTTTCGGAAGTCAGTGGGCAGCTGTTGTGCTCAGTTCTCGTTTCCTTTCCTCTCCAACTCGAGGGAACAGGCGCAGAGCTTAGCATGTGATTTCACGGATCTCTCTCACACACACACACACACACTCACATACACACACACACACACTCACATTGCGCACACGCTCACACACACACCCTGATATATTTGTGGGGCCCTCCCATTGACTTCCATTCATATTAACCCTAACAATAGCCAAATTAACTGTGCCCAAACCAAAACAATCCCTAACCCTAACCTGCCAGTGAGGAAGTGTTTTTACACTTTTACTTTAACCAGTAACAACAAAACTACCCCAGCAAAAGGGGTCAAAACATGTGGGGGTCCAGGATTTGGGCCCCACATGGAGCGAGGGTCCCACCTTGTTGGTGTGCTCCAATGGCAGTGGCCTCACTAAGATAGATTGGTGCAGCACACATTCACGTACACACACACACACACGCACACGCACACGCACACGCACACGCACACGCACACGCACACGCACACGCACACACGCAGGCATGTAGCCTCAACTTCTCACTTCTGCTTGCAAAGGACTGTTAATGTGGTGTGAGACTGCCTGAAACAGATATGCAAGACCTCCAGCATACTTCTGCCTTCTTTGTTAGCCTCTGCATTGGCGCAACCAGAACGCTTAGCCTGGTGGTGCGGTTTATGAGCTCAGAGTTTCCCTCGTGTGTGTGTGTGTGTGTGTGTGTGTGTGTGTGTGTGTGTGTGTGTGTGTGTGTGTGTGTGTGTGTGTGTGTGTGTGTGTGTGTGTGTGTGTGTGTGTGTGTCTTTCTGTGTGTGTGCGTGCGTGCGTGCGTGCGTGCGTGCGTGCGTGCGTGCGTGCGTGCGCGCGCATGTTGGTCTGTTAGTCTGTCTGTCTTCATTCTTCGTTCATTCTGTCAGTGTGTTTGTGTTTGTGTAGGTGTCTTGTGTGTGTGTGTGTGTGTGTGTGTGTGTGTGTGTGTGTGTGTGTGTGTGTGTGTGTGTGTGTGTGTGTGTGTGTGTGTGTGTGTGTGTGTGTGTGTGACTTAAAATGACTGACATAATCTAGGACGAATGTATAGTGTGTTACCCTCTTAATTCAAACTTTCTTAGTCCATTTCTCCCTTAATTTTAGTGCCAGATTTGTGCAAATATAGTTCAGGGGTGCTTCCGGCACACTACGTTTTATCAAAATCGGGCCCCAAGGTATTTTATTTCACGTGACACGTGAAATTGTCATGGCTAATATTTAACCCAGGTTGCTGCTTCAGCCTGAGAATTTGGCCCAGAATATCAGTAATTTCACTTGTCAGTGGGAAACAGTGGGATTATTGACAAGACTGAGCACTGCAGCTCTGAGGAAATGCCGTAGCCTGTAGCCTGTAGCATATTAGCACACTAGTGCCTAGCATCCCCCTTCAGCACATGACTGACAGCTGGCGGTGCCTTGTTGACAGTTGTGCCTCACAGCTCAGTCAGTCACATGGACACACACACACACACACACACAGACACACATGCACGCACGCACGTGTGCACATTCAAAAGCTGTATAATTGCGCATACACACTCTCAAAAGCACACACCAAACAAACACACATATTGTACATGCTGTGTAGTGAGTGGTGAGTTCATTCCACATCTTGTGTGGTATGAATAGCTGTAAACGGCAGTTGATGGCATCCATTATGTTGACTTATGATCACACATGGAGAGTGACACTCATCCTCATTGCCTTCTGCCTGGCTTTTACTGCTGTGGTGGCCTCATTATCATAGTCAACTGCCGCATCCCGCCTGTCACTCATACAACAAGACCTATGCTCATGACACATTTCACTGCTCTGGAAACGAACACAAGTTGGCATTTGCGGTGAGCCTGTGAACACTACAGTGTTTTGCTTGGTACATTAACTCAAAAAGGCTAGAACTGCCATACTTAAAAAGAACGAGAAAAACGAGGCACCCACAAGGCTGGTGCCGAATAGCCTAATGTGTATGGAAGCCTGGCAATGTAACAGAAAGTCTACGAACACAAACTGGAACAACAAACGTTTTGGATCCAGCCCATGTCAAATGTCTCCATGAACTTATCTGAAAAAACAACAACCCATATCATGCAGTTCCACAAGACACTGGGGAAGGAAGCACATGGTATTGGAGATGCCAGGGTTAGGAAGGTCAACTCCTATCATGTACTGTATGACCTTATCATTTTATGAACTGGCTGATGCTTGTGACACGATTAATAAGATATAGCAAAGGAATGATGACCTACGATCCAAGCAAGCCTCTGCACATTATACACAGTATAATAATCAGAGAGTACAGGAGTAATAACACATTTCAAAGTGTTTGTTTCTTTGTTTGATGAGTCATAACTTAATGTACGGTATTTGTTTGCCTCAACCTAAGGAATGTTCTGAAATGAGCTGAAAGATTGCTGCAGCCTACAGCTTGAGTTCTCTACACTATTGTAAGCTATATATAGTCACACAACATTAGAACTCTTTTGCTTACTTGTTCAATAATTAACTAGACTGCCTGTGCAGTCGCCTTCGACTGCTTAAGGTATATCCCCGAAACGCGACGCTTCCAGTCCCCAATCATTCCCACCACTCCCGTCTACCTTTTCATGAACGATTATGATAAATACAAAATATAAAACAAATATATTTAATATCTATACATAGATCAATGACGTGCATAGGCTTAAAACCAAATGACTATTGTGAAAATGAAGGAAAAAATGGGGCAAATGGTAACACTGTTTTAATGGTTCACTATTACAGTGGATATACCACATTAGGTACAGTGTAATAACCAGTGTAACAATATTTAATACCACGTCATACCAGTGTGACACCATGTACCAATTTTGTACTTATATCATGTAGGCTATTTGTGTGTAAGTGGTATTACATGGTATTGCATATTTGTACACTGGTATTACACTAGTATTACATGGTATTACATATTGTTACACTGGTTATTACACTGTACCTGGTATTGCCTATTTTTACACTGGTATTACACTAGTATTACATGGTATTAAATATTGTTACACTGGTTATTACACTGTAGGCCTACCTGATATGGTAGATTCACTGAAATGGTGAACCATTAAATTAAGGACTTACCGGGCAAATCAATCAACCAAGTCAGAAGTTATGGGCCAAATAAAAATTCCACCATTTTGAAAGTGTTGACCTCCAAACTCGAATCAGTTCATGAACCTACCCTGCAGCATTCACACACCAAATCTGGGACAAATCCATCCACCCGGTCAGAAGTAATGGGCCAAACAAAAATTCGGCCATCTTGAATTCGGCCATCATGAAATTGTTGACCTCCAAACTCGAATCAGTTCATGAACCTACCCTAGAACATTCACACACCAAATCTGGGACAAATCCATCCACCCGGTCAGAAGTAATGGGCCAAACAAAAATTCGGCCATCTTGAATTCGGCCATCTTGAAATTGTTGACCTCCAAACTCGAATCAGTTCATGAACCTACCCTAGAACATTCACACACCAAATCTGGGACAAATCCATCCACCCGGTCAGAAGTAATGGGCCAAACAAAAATTCGGCCATCTTGAAATTGTTGACCTCCAAACTCGAATCAGTTCATGAACCTACCCTAGAACATTCACACACCAAATCTGGGACAAATCCATCCACCCGGTCAGAAGTAATGGGCCAAACAAAAATTCGGCCATCTTGAATTCGGCCATCTTGAAATTGTTGACCTCCAAACTCGAATCAGTTCATGAACCCACCCTAGAGCATTCACACACCAAATCTGGGACAAATCCATCCACCCGGTCAGAAGTAATGGGCCAAACAAAAATTCGGCCATCTTGAATTCGGCCATCTTGAAATTGTTAACCTCCAAACTCGAATCAGTTCATGAACCTACCCTAGAACATTCACACACCAAATCTGGGACAAATCCATCCACCCGGTCAGAAGTAATGGGCCAAACAAAAATTGTGCCATCTTGAATTCGGCCATCTTGAAATTGTTGACCTCCAAACTCGAATCAGTTCATGAACCTGCCCTAGAGCATTCACACACCAAATCTGGGACAAATCCAAACATCCGTTCAAAAGTTATCGCGTTAACATGAAAGACCTTACGCGGCGGCGGCGGCGGCGGTGCACGCAAAACCATTACATCCCCGACGCTCCGCGTTTCGGGGATATAATTATTTGCTCAGGTCTGTCAGATGTGGGCCATGTTTTTGCTTGAATCTGAGGAGCAGGGAAGCTGACAGGGATCAGAGAAAGGGGTCAGTTGTCCCGGGCCCAGGGAGAGAGAGGAGGGCCAGATTGTAGTCCACGTTACATTGTATGTATTGGGTGGAGGGGCCTTTTCAGGTGACATTGTCCCAGGCCTGCAAAAGCTGTCAGCAGCCCTGGTGAGAAGCGTATTCCTGACTGAGCGTGTTTCTGGGGCCCAAATGTTTTCGTGGCCTAGTTGAGTGCTCTGCCCCAGTCAGTCAGTCTCTATGCAGGCCGCTGTAGTATGTTCCTCCCTTTTAGCCATGGTCCAGTAACCCGCTAACGCTACGTACGCTATTATTATTCATATACCGCCTGCTCTCTTCAGGAATATTTTTAATGTTTTATTTCTTTATCCGCTTTTGCAGTCTCAGGGTTTTCTTTTTTTTCCCCCTTCTTTCTTTTCGTCGTCTTTCTTGTGATCTCGTGTTCCTTTCCAAGCACATTTTTTCCTATGATCTATTTTTGGTTGTGATCAGAGTTCTTAGCAGCTAGAGCTTGATTTTTGTGAGTAGTCTCCTGTCTTTCTATTTTTGTTAAGTTTCCGGATGCTTCTATGGAAGTCCTAATCATACCTCCAATCTATTAAAATTGCTAAAGAGGAGTGTGTGCGTGCATGTGCATGTGCATGTGCATGTGCATGTGCATGTGCATGTGCATGTGCATGTGCATGTGCATGTGCATGTGCATGTGCATATGCATGTCTATGTGCATGTGCATGTGCATGCGCGCGCGCGCGTGCGTGTGTGCGTGTGTGTGTGTGTGCGCGTGTGTGTATGCGCGCGTGTGTGTAAGGTTTATGTGCTTGTGTGTGTATTGCCCCAGTTCTGTCCTGGTGAATGTTTTCATCTCTGAGGTATCATGTGCTGCCTGCCTGCAGGGTGTCTTGGGTTTGTTCATGACCGTGTGTGTGTGTGTGTGTGTGTGTGTGTGTGTGTGTGTGTGTGTGTGTGTGTGTGTGTGTGTGTGTGTGTCAGCAATGACGTGTCCGTCTGTCTGTCATGTGACGAGGGAGCTAACTAACGTCCTAATATGCTTACTGTCTCCTCTCCTCATGCTCGTCATCTCGTACACGTACGTAGACGTCCCTGTGCTGGCCTCCAGTCCAGTACACTCCAGAAAAAAAGCACACACATCAACACTTCCTCCCTAGCCCTATCTTGCTACATCATGAAATTCCTGAAAAGGGGGGTGGTGGTGGTAGTGGTGGAGGGGTTGTGGTTGGCGGGCTGCAAGGGCCGTTTAGGGGGAAGAGAGAGAAGCATGCACGATGACTAGGCCTTGACGGGGTTGGCTGGCCGGGTGGGATGGAAAATCCAACAAAGCAAAAACAGGCCTGAGCCTCCTAGCTCTTAGCCTTAGCCTTAGCTTTTAGCCTAGCCCACTGAAGTGAGCTGCCTGCAGCCCCAGTGAATCATTTATGACTGAGCGGGAATGGGAACTCATCCCAGTATTCCAGTCTGCTGCATCTATTTATTTAAATATTTAAATCTTTATTTATTCATAATCCGTCTGTGGAGACGACTAACAACAGGCTGCTGCCTCTACAAAAAAAAAATCCAAGACAGATAGCTGTAATCCAGATATTAGTCCTCCCAAAGCGGTGCTTTTTTCCACGTGCACACACAGTTATCATATTTCCGACCGATAAATCAGTGTGAGAGCTGAGCGCGACGTCTCGTCTCTCCCCTTTTTTCTGCCCCTTTTGTTTAGCAGCAGATGTTTTTCAGCTGCAGTTCCTTTGTCTTGTGGCGTCGGTGGCAGCCAGTGGTCAACAGAGGGCGCCGTTGCTGCTTTTTGTGTGGCTGTGGTGGTGATGATGATGGTGCATGTGTGAGTGTGTGTGTGTGTGAGAGAGAGTCTTGGCCTGCAGTGAGCGCCCGGGCAGACTGGTCTGGCTGACGCAGGATCACAGGCCTCTCTCTTGTGCCGTAAACAGCGTGACATCAGGGCTACATTGGCGCAGAGAAGCCAGCGTGACTGCCTGCCTGCCTGCCTGACTGACTGCCTGACAGCCTGACTGACCTGACCTTCAGCAAGAAACAAAAGATACAAGGGGAAAGAAAAAAAAACAAGAAAAGTGTCTTCGTTCAGGACTAATTAATTGTCTTGTTTTCCTCCTTTTCGTCTCAAAAAGTAGCCATTCTTGCTTCTTCTTCTTCTTCTTTGTGTTTTCCTCATGGAGTAGTAGCCTTCAGACAAGACGAGTGGTCCAGCTGGATCTCAGAGTGAAAACAGTGGCAGTCAGAGAGGCACGTGAAGCCAGAGAGAGAGAGAGAGAGAGAGAGAGAGAGAGAGAGAGAGAGAGAGAGAGAGAGAGAGAGAGAGAGAGAGAGAGGAGAGAGAGAGAGAGAGAGAGAGAGAGAGAGAGAGAGAGAGAGAGAGAGAGAGAGAGAGAGAGAGAGAGAGAGAAAATGAAAGGGATGTCTGTTGCTGAGGTCACCAGAGAGGCACGAGGAGAGAGGAGCGCTTGCTTGCTTGCGTTCCCCAGTGCTGATCTGTACTCCACGGAACGCACTGTACACTCTACAGGTCTACAGGAGACCGCAGCAGTAGGAGATGGGAGGAGGAGGAGACGGGGGGAGGGCGGAGGAAGGAGATAGAAGCAGAAGAGATGGAGAGGAGTGGACAGGGGGAGGCAGAATCATAGGAGGCAGGGGTAGAAGGATGGGGAGGAGGAGAAGGCAGAGGAGAGTGGCAGAGGAGACAGGGAATGAGGACGTTGAAGCATAGGAGGACAGCGAAAAGAAGGCAAAGGAGACTGGGAGGAGTAGGAGTCGGGGGGTAGGAGAGAGGGGGTAGGAGGAGGGGAGAAGGGCAGGCTTCCAGGCTGGGTGTGTGGCATCCTCATCATTCGCCGCAGCAGCCGCAGCAGCAGCAGCAGCAGCAGCAGCATCATCATCAGCAGCAGCGTTGGCAGTAGTGGTGGCTGTGGTGGCGAAGTCCATTTATAGCAGCGGAGAGTAGTCCTCCTAGAGCAGGGAGGGCAAGCCTGCCCACCAGTGCATGGCATGCCCCACGGTGCCTGAGAGAGAGATCCCAGAGTAATTGTCACTTTCTCCAGCCTCCTCCTCCCCCTACTAGTGTCTCTCTTTCACTCCCTCTCTGTCTTTCATTTGCTCGCTCTCTCTAGTGCTCTCATCCTCCTTTTCCCCTTTTTCACTACAACCCTTTCTCCTTATCCTCTCTATGACATCCTTTTCTCTGTCTATGCACTTTGACCCATTTCTCTCTCTCTCTCTCTCTCTCTCTCTCTCTCTCTCTCTCTCTCTCTCTCTCTCTCTCTCTCTCTCTCTCTCTCTCTTTCTCTCTCTCTCTCCTACCTTCTCCTATCTCCTAGTCTCACCAATCTTCTTTCCCATACTCTTCCTGTTACACTGTGTGAACCACGGGCGTAGCGCTGGACTGTGTGACAGTTAATTTCACAGACAGAATGGCCCCATCTGTTCGACCACACCGAACTCGCTCAGACGAAACTGTACGTGGGAAAAATAAAAGAAAGACTGAGGGAAAAACTGTTACCGAGTCCTCTTCCCTCCTCTGTTTTTTTTCTCTCTTCCCCTCCTCCAAGCGAACGGCAAGGCATTGTGATTGGAGACGTGCAGAAGGCAGGAGGAGGAAAGCAGATGGCTTCAGGAGGCAGCTGTGTCCTCCTGCTGTGGCTGGAGGTGCAGGGGCCTGATGTGGGGACTCCTCCAGGGGAGAGGAGCGTGATGTGGGGACTCCTCCAGGGGGATTTGGGATAGGGAGACTGGACTAAGCTACAGTACCTGGATCTGCGGGAGGGTGGGGAGAGGGGCCCGATGTGAAAAAACAAACAAACAAACAAACAAAAAAACGAAGCCAATTGGAGCCAATTTTGGTACCCTAGGGGAAATTCTTTCTCTGCACTTTATCCCATTTGAACTAGTGAATCACATTGAAGTACACACACGAGTCCGTAGCAGTGGGCTGCCTGCTGAGCTGCGCCCGGGGAGCAGTGTGGGGGTTGGGTGCCTTACTCAAGGGCACTTCAGCCATGGTCCGGTCGGGCATTGAACCGGGAACCCTTAGGTTGCCAACCCAGTGCTCTAGCCACTGAGCCACGGCTACCCCCCAAGCCACGGCTGCCCTCTTTTTTATTTTTTATTTTTTAATTTTTTAAACGAAGAAGACTCCAGGGTAGGGGAGGCTGGGATGCTTCAGATACCAAAATGTTTTGGACAATTCCATGCTTCCAACATTATGGAAACAGTTTGGAGCCCGACCCTTCCTCTTTCACCATGACTGTGCACGAGTGCACAAAGCAAGGTCCATAGACATGGATAACCCTTGACTTGAATATTAGGGGGACACTGTGTTTCTGTAGAACTTCATTCATTCAACAGTGGTGAAGCAACCGCGACTGATCTGTGAGGATTCCTCCATCCCAAATGTCCGCATTCGTTCCTTAGCAACACTTCGAACCAGCGCTGATAGGATGATGGTTACATTCAATGTCAACCAAAAGAATTCTAAAAGAATTTTAACTGTCAATCGATTAACTAACAGTGCTCATTGGTCATTTTAACAATTTAAATAGCTCTCTGAAATAAAGGGGCAGCAAAAAAAAAACATGGGAAACGTACGGGAAACTAGCATTTGCCCGAAATAGAGTAGACTCGGCAAGAATTGGCAAGGAGATTCATTGACTTAAGTCTCCCATAGATATGAATGGGAATTGGCGATTTTATTTTGGTTTCTGGGTCTAGTCCCACCTCCCGCCATTGCTTCACTTCAGAATTGAACCCACAGCGTCTCCTCTATTTAGTGTCAATGTGGATGACAGAGTATGGTATGGATGAACTTGACTGGCCTGCACAGTCCCAACCTGAACCCAATAGAACATCTTTGGGATGAATTAGTGCAGAGACGGAGAGCAAGGCCTTCTCGACCAACATCAGTGTGTGGCCTCACCAATGCGCTTTTGGAAGAATGGTCAAACATTTCTTTAAACATACTCCTCAACCTTGTGGCCAGCCTTCCCAGATGAGTTGAAGCTGTAATAGCTGCAAAATGTGGTCTGATATCATATTGAAATCATGAAAGTCATTCAAATTCTATTGGGAGACAGAGACAGAGACAGAGACAGAGAGGTTCAGGCTGAGCAAGTAAGACTGACATCGTCAGACAGAGAAAATAAATGATTGGAAGTTGGTCTCATCTGTTTCACTGTGTCACAGACACATAGGCAAATACATTAGTATGACTGAATTGGAGACTGCACTTGGTTTGATGTATTAGAACTGCCTTCTGGTTCAATATGACAGTGTAAAATATATGCCACTTCTTATCTCAGCTTTTACTTCAACATTTACTTCACAAGAGCATTTGTGATGCAGAATCAACCCCCATGTTTTTTCCTATTACTGTATGTTTTACAGTGTACATGTTGGGTGTGTTTTGGAAGTTTGTGGGACAGAATTAAATATTTTGCACACAGGGAATTATGCTGAGATTTCTCAGCGAGTATTTTCAAATGAAAAAACACTGTTTCCTTCACGGACGGGAACAATTTGTTGTTCCATGCTGGGCTTAGAGTTTAGTCCCCATTTCACATGAGGACTGGCAGACAGAAGTGCAGCCAAGACGTGATCTGTTTGTTTTCATTTCTCTGCTTTGAGTTCACTGTTCTTCACCCCAAACCCTTTTTCTCTAATAAACACTGAACAATGAAAGATTATAAAAGTCACATCACACTGGAGACATGACGAAACTAAATGTTCAAAATCACTCATGAGCCTCAACACATTTCCTTCCTCCCCCCCCCCCCGCAGTCCCAGTGGTCGGTCGGTCGGTCGGTTTTTAATTGTTTCTCGGTGGATTTGCACTTCCGAGTTGCTTTCCTAATTTGGCAGGAAAATATTTAGCAGTTTTTTCCTCTTCATTTCTTTTCCTTTTTTTTGAGAGATGGCTCGGTGTGATTGGTCAGCTGACCCGATGTTGTGTCTTTTCAGGGCTTCCTGATTGGTGCGCGGCCAGAGAATGCGTGCGAGCCGATCGACCCGCCCCCACCGCGGGATAACCTGACCGGAGCCTTCATCGTGCTCATCAAGCGCTTTGACTGCAACTTTGACGTCAAGGTAAAAGACACAAACACACACACACACACACACACACACACACACACACACACACACACACACACACACACACACACACACACACACACACACACACACACACACACACACACACACACACACACACACACTGCACTTGCCTTACGTGTGATACATAGAACTACATTGTGATTTCACAGTCATTACAATGCACTGACCAAACGTACGCACGCACACGTAAAATGCACTCTCAGAGACACACAAACATTGCTTCTTTGTGTTCGTACACTACAAAAAGTTGCACTGACACAGCCAAGGGCCATTCTTTAGTGTACAGTACTACTACACATTTTACAGGAAAGTAGTCCTTAACCAAGTGGTCTTCACACACACACACACACACACACACACACACACACACACACACACACACACACACACACACACACACACACACACACACACACACACACATGCACACACATGCACACACATGCACACACATGCACACACACGCACACACACGCACACACACTGAAGCAAGCGCACGCACATGCATGCACACAATCTCACACACACATGCATACACACTTAGGCCTGCGAGCGCGCACGCACACACACACACACACACACACAGACACACACACACACACACACACACACACACACACACACACACACACACACACACACACACACACACACACACACACACACACACACACACACACACACACACACACACACACACGCCACCTTCTCCTATTTTATTGGGGAATTCCTTTGCATGAACTTTTTTAATGACTGAACCCCAGCCAAGGCGGGCGAGTGAGGAAGTGAGATAGTCAACAAGTGAGTGACTCAGCACAGCGAGTAAGTGAACAAGTAAAGGAATGAATGAATGAATGAATGAATGAATGAATGAATGTAGTAAATGAAAGCAAGCACATTGCATATACTAAAAGTTGTGCACGTTCAACGTACACTTTTTCCCACGCCAAAACTGGTTTCCCAAAACCTACTCAAATCAATGCAATTTTATGTCCTGCGTAAAAATAAAAAAACAATAAAATTCACAGCAGTGTTGTCTCAACTCACTCCAACCACTTCACCGACGCTGAACAGTCACCAGTGCAAACGGTAAATAAGTGGTACTAGGTTAAGTAAAGTAGGACGAGGGGAAAGGAGAGGAGAGGAGAGAAGAGGAGAGGAGGGCAAGATTTTGTGGTGCCCCCAGGAGGTACCGGGTACTATGCAGACGGGAGCTGCCAGAAGAGACAGAGCCTGTGTGTGCGTGCGTGTGTGGGTACAGTTTGGCCTCAGCTTGTCCCATGTGAAGTGTGTAAGACAACACCAAGCCTCCCCTCTCCTCCCCTCTCCCCTCCCCTCACCTCCTTCAAGTGGCTCCTGGGGGTGGATGGGGGCATTGGAGTTGAGGTACAGAGGGTTTAAAAGTAGGGTGTGACTGAGGGGGTGACCACCGTGTGAGTGAGTGACTGCACTCTCTCGAGGGAGGACGTGCTAGGGTTTCACTGCTGGTACAGTAGCACCCTGAAGTCCTGGAGCTGGGGTATTGCTGGTGATGGTTGGGGTGTTGGTGGTATGTGCCCATAGGAAATGGCAGCCGGAGGAGCTACAGCAGGGGGTATAGGGGTGAAGGAAGAGGAGGGGAAGGCAAGGCTTTTTCCGCCTGCGGGAAATGGTGCGCCGCCAACGCGCCATCCCCATCTTGTGTTTCACAGGGGGACACAGAAAAAAAATCCTGTGTCTGTATCGTTGTGTTTTATGCCTTGGTTTGTCTTAGGGTGTAGATCTGGAGGACCCTGTTTCTCGAAAGCGGCGTTGCTAACCAGAGTTAGAAACTTATTAGGTTGCTTGCCTGGGTGAAATTGTGTAGCAACCAGTTTTTACGTAGTTTGTGCCGATGCTGTCGAGAAATGGGCCATAAATGAAATGAGTCCATAAACTGTATTACCGGTATGTGTGTACAGCATTTGTGTAGCTGGCTTCTGTACAGGACTTAAGTTAAGTTAGTTTTTCACTGTTTTTAGCTTCATAAATTGAAAAGACTGACCAGGTCCGCTTTAAAGACGATGTCTTCACCTGCACTAGACATACAAAACAGCAAAGGAATCGAAATAACATTTCTCATTCTCACTGCCAGATCTGTACGCACTGCATGACTAGGGGTGTAAATAATAATAGAAATGAATCGATGCATCGATTTAATCGAATCGTATCGAATCGATTTGTGGGGCATTCTTAAGTATCAAAAGAAATTGAATCGCTGGCCCCTATCCAATTCCCTAGCTCTATAATGTAATAGAAGTAGAAAAATAATTGGAAAAAATCGAATCGAAGCGTATCGTGGGGAATTCTTAAGTATCAAAAATAATCTAATCTCTGCTATAAGAAATCGATACCGATATCGTATCATCATAGGGGCTGTGATTTACACCCCTACGCATGACTGTGTATAGTATGTCTGTGTGTGTGTCCATGCCTATGCCTGTGTGTCTGTGTCTCGCAATGTAAGCGAAGGGGAAAGTGTGACAGCATCTCAGCTTCTTGAGAGTGTGTTCTCCTAATAAGTCTCTGTGGTGAGCCAAAGCCCACTTAATCTCTGTCATTACTCAACCTTGAAGACTAGCATTGTGCAACAGGCAGCAACACACAAAGAAAGGCAGGGAGGCTCTGTGTGTGTGTGTGCACGCGTGTGTGTGTGTGTTTTTTTTGTGAAACCAAGCATTTGTGTCGATGTGTGAGACCTAGGCAGACAAGTACCTGTTGTGTGAGTCAGAGGCAGAATTTGTGTGAGTAAGTGAGTGTGCATGGTGAGTTTATATACTGTCCAAGGGTGTGTGTGTGTGTGTGTGTGTGTGTGAGTGTGTGAGTGTGTGTGTGTGTGTGTGTGTGTGTGTGTGTGTGTGTGTGTGTGTGAGTGTGAGTGTGAGTGTGAGTGTGAGTGTGAGTGTGAGTGTGAGTGTGAGTGTGTGTGTGTGTAAGTAATAGAGAATGATCTAGCAAGCGAGGGAGCGAGGCTGAGGCGTACCCCCTGTTCCTCCCATGCCATACCTTATATGGCAGCGCTGCATCACTAGAGGTGTTTCCTGGCCTGGACCAGGCGGCACTGGGCTGTAACCGGAGTCTTCCCCGCGCTCTCCACGACACTTCCTCACACTGTTCCCAGACCTGCCGCCCCAGCACACTCCACTCTATACATACTCGATCCAGCATCTGTGCTAGTCAGCCACACAGCAAAAAAAACACCTAATGACTAGTACTTTTGATTTAGAAATTATTTTAGACTATTCATGGAGCAAGTCAATTGTTCCTTTGTTTACATATTTTTTTAAAACTCTTTACAATCACAAAATTCTGATCTAGAAAAAATGGCTTGCTCTATGGACAAATTTGGAGTAGTTCAAAAGTACAAGTTGTTAATTGATTTTTGCTTAAAAGATCAGTGAGATGTCGAAGTACGCACAAGGTGTTACAACTCCTTTCATTATTCTGGTCCAGGATCTGTGTGTTTGTCAGTCGCGCATCTTTCCAGAGTCAGTTGAAAGGCAACTCATAATCAACTCTCTGGTGGCAAGAGATACTGAAATGACACTAAAAACTATAACTAAAACATTTCACTAGAAACACTTGACCACGAATGTGGAGTGTAAGCTTATGTCACTATGCTTTGGCCTAGGGCAGGGCGATATGACAATATACTAATTCACTACTAACTTATTTTAGCCATTATTATAGCTAATACACAATTTCATATCATTTAACATTTCAAACACCAGGTGACAATAAATTATTGTCCACCCTTGGGGACAATACAGTAAAGTACACTCTGACTCTGACTCTTAGGTTTGTATTACTGTAAAAAGAAGAATAAAAAGATTACAACATAACAAAAATAACTAAAAACATACGCAATTGTGGTATATCGTGATATAAAGTAATCCATATCGTAATGTAAGTTACTGTATGTTTTTTTCCATATCGACCAGCACTACTTTGGCCTACCAAGCTCATAGTTGAACTGAATCTAATGGGAGGGTCGTTTATGTGACTTAAACGAACAATTGGTGTCTGATCGACCGCCTCTAGAACTGACTCTAGAACGGTCCATTCCAGTCCAGAGGGCGTTGAGCTGGTGAGCTGAGCTGTGCAGCTGAACACAAACAAACGCCTAGTTTAGCAGTGGAGCGCTACACTGCTCCAGAGAGAGGGAAGCCTCGCTGAGCGGGACGAGAGGGAGGGAGGGAGGGAGAACGCTTTGACTCGATTAGCTGACGAACAGGCAGACTGACCCAGAATCAGTGGACGCCACGCAAAACGCCCTCAGACACTACTAAGCAGGGGGGCCCCTGCAGACTTTGTGTGTGTGTGTGTGTGTACTTACAAGCGCTCAATCACTGAGCTGGAAAGGTCAGTAACAGGGGAGGCAGTGTGTGTATACACGTGTGTGTGCGTGTGCGCACGTGTGTGTGTGTGCGCGCGCGCGTGTGTTTGCGCATGTGTGTTTGCGCATGTGTGTGTGCGCATGTGTGTGTGTGCGCGTGTGTGTTTGCATGCTGCCCGTGGGTGTGTGTGTGTATGTTGTATGTACTGACTGAGGAGGGAAGTATTGGAGGGGGATGGGAGGCCTACTGTAAGGACTTACATAAGATGATAGTCATATGGAGGAGGTGGGGGGGAACTGGTTGACTCTGACTCTGAAATCGGATCACTTGGTCGGGGGGGCAGTGGGGGGCTGCCTGCCTTCCTTCTCTAGCCCTGGCTGTGTTTCTCTCTCTCTCCCTCTCCCTCTCCCTCTATCTCTCTCTCTCTCCCTCTATCTCTCTCTCTCTCTCTCCCTCTCTCTCTCTCTCTCTCTCTCTCGTTCTGTCTCTGTTTTCCTCTCTCCTCCTTTAATGGAACCCCTCCCCACTCCCTTCTATCCTTTCCTTTTCCTCTACATGCTGTGTCATCCACCCCCCATCTCATTCCCCTACCACATCATCTCTGACACACACGCACGCACGCACGCACGCACGCACGCACGCACGCACGCACGCACGCACGCACGCACGCACGCACACCCACACACACACACACACACACACACACACACACACACACACACACACACACACACACACACACACACACACACACACACACACCAGCGTCCGCAGTGGTGGATCGATTTAGATGGCATTCCTGTCCTGACTCAGGGCCTTGAGTGTAGACACACACAGATGACTGTGCTTCCTCCTACGGTGTACAGAGGGGCCCAGGTGGCTCTGAGTAGACTGGAGAGGGAGGGTGTGTCTTTAGTGCCAGGCCCTGGCCAAGACTGAAGCCTCCTGCTGATACTGCCAGTTGCACCACAACACCATTACATTACATTACATTACATTACATTACATTAAGATGACATTGACAAGATTGCATTAATCGACTTAGTTATGTGAAGTACAGGGTATTGGTTACAGTGTAGGGTTAGGTGCCTTGTTTAAGGGCACCTTAGCCATGGAGGTGTGCGGTAGGGAGTGGAAGGGGGGGAACCAGCAACCCTCTGATCTACAGTAAAGCCCATCTCCTTAACCACTGCTGCTGCCAGCCGCACACTTGTAGCCCACTTGCAATTTCCACAAATGTGCGAGGCCCACCTCTTACCCAATAAACCATAATAAACTCAAATAAATAGTCCTCAATAGTATTCCAAGTGGGCCTTGAAATTATTTTTAAAAAATCCAAATAATATTTATGACGTGTGTGTCACTGCTGACTATTTATTTGAGTTTTATGGTTTATTATTGGGTTAGAGGTGGGCCCCGAACCTTTGTTTAAATTTTAAGTAGGCCCCAAGTTGGATAGGATTGTGGGAACCGTATTTAAGCTTTCCTCACCGCACCGCACTGCTCTCCCCACTGCTCTCCACAGCTCTCCTCACAGATGTCCACTGCATTGGGCACCGCTGGATCGCGCTCAGCTGGCACACAGCACCTGTTACAGCATACTGTCACTGCAGTGTGTGCGTATGTGTGTGTGCGTGTGCGTGTGTCTGTATTTGCGTGCGTGCACACGCGTGTCTGTGTGTGTCTGTCTGTGTATGAACTCACTTAACCCTGAATAGTGAAGAGGTGGCTGTGGACATGCATTAAAAGGCTGCGGCAAGTCAGCGCTTTCATGGGGGTGTGAGGAAAAGTGATAACAGCCAAGCCTCTGGAATGGTGCGTGTGTGTGCCTGTATTTGTGTTTGTCATTAATTGTGTGTGAGTGAGTGAGTGAGTGAGTGAGTGAGTGAGTGAGTGAGTGAGTGAGTGAGTGAGTGAGTGAGTGAGTGAGTGAGTGAGTGAGTGAGTGAGTGAGTGTGTGAGTGAGTGAGTGAGTGAATGTCAGGGATGATGCGTGCATGTGTGTGAGTTTGTGTTTGACAGTGTGTGTGTGTGTGTGTCAGTATTAATAGTTCCAAGAGGGGAAGCCAGGATCAGGGTAGGCTTTGGAAAGACACATGATGAATGAGTTGTGTGGAAGAGAGGGTGACTAAGGAGAAGAAAGAACGGTGGTAGAGATAATTGGCAAAAGAGGAGGGGTGGAGGAGGGGTACGCTGGAACAGGGCCTTTGTGAGGACGGAGGGAAGAAAAGAGGGGATATGAGAGGAGAAAAGGGGAGAGGGGGGTGGCTTCATTTGTGACCCTCCTGACACCAGCTGTGGCTGGTCGAGGGGGGGGTGGCACTGTGTGTGTGTGTGTGTGTGTGTGTGTGTGTGTGTGTGTGTGTGTGTGTGTGTGTGTGTGTGTGTGTGTGTGAGAGAGAGAGATGGAGACAGACAGAGAGAGAGACAGGGAGAGGGACAGAGAGAGAGAGACAGAGGGCTTGTGTGTGTGTGTGTGAGTGTGACTTCCAGGGGAGGGGAGGGATGAGGGGGCAGGAAACCCAACACTGGATCCATCTGTGTCAGAGATCTCTCTTCCCCTTTTCATTTTCTCCCCATCTCGCTCTCTCTCTCTCCTCTTTTCCTACCCCTCTCTTCTTCTTCTCCGTCTTCTCGCTCTCTCCCTCCCTCCTTCCCTCCCTCTGCAAGGACGTAATAGGGGAAGGCCAGAGAGTCAGCCCTCTTCCTGTCTCAGGCTGCCCCTCCCCCCGCTCCTCTCTCTCGCTCCCTCTCTCGCTCTTTCTCTATCCACCAGCCTCTGCTTCTCTCTCTCTCTTCTCTCAGCACACACTCACACATCCTTACAGCCCCTCACACAATGGCATGTTATATAACACACGTGCTCTGAAAAGCGCGCGCACACACACATACGCACATACACACAGCATTCCACCACAGGCCAGACGCGGCGACCAGAGATAGCTGTTGACTGCTGCTGCTCTGCCGGAAGGGAAGGCTGGTTGGAAATGCTGAAGGTGTTTGCTTCTGTTTCGTAAATGATGTAAGCTGTTCCTTAAAGATGGAGTTGATTTCTTCAAGAACCGCTCTGCTCGTGTGTGTGTGTGTGTGTGTGTGTGTGTATGTGTGTGAGAGAGAGTCAGTGTGTTTGTGTGTGTGTGTGTGTGAGAGAGAGAGAGAGAGAGAGAGAGAGAGAGAGAGAGAGAGAGAGAGAGAGAGAGAGAGAGAGAGAGAGAGAGAGAGAGAGAGAGAGAGAGAGAGAGAGAGAGAGAGAGAGAGAGAGAGAGAGAGAGAGAGAGAGAGAGAGAGAGAGACTGCCTGTGTGTGTGTGTGTGTGTATGCCCATCCTGTTGCTCAGGCTGTGTTGGAGGAAGGGGGTTTGTGTGTTAGAAAGAGAGGGAGAGTGAGAGCCTGTGTGTATGTGTGACTGCTCGTGTGTGTGCTTTTGTGTCGGCGGGCGGTCACCCAGGAAATGGCTTATCGGCCGTGGCGGTGGCAGTGGTGGTGGCCAAGGCGTCTCTGTGCTGTTGTGACACCAAACAGCCGGGGTCACCACGTCCCCTCCCCCCAGCGCTGTGGCACCACCTCGGGTGGCGGCTGGCGCTCCACAACACATGGGCACACACACACACACACACACACACACACACACACACACACACACACACACACACACACACACACACACACACACACACACACACACACACACACACACACACACACACACACACACACACATACAGAGGCGCACACAATGGGCAAAGACCCACAGTCTCTCACACACACACACACACACACACACACAGAGACACAAAAGCACACCCATAGTTAATGTGTGCCAGAAACAGAGGAGACACTGTACGGTACACGCATACCCAAACAGGCACCCACACAAACGCACTTGCAGACAGACACACACAGTCAGACACACACCCACTTACCACACAATGTATGTGTGTGTGCAGCTGGTTACTTAGGCGACAGGATACAAACACGCACACTACACACTACACACATACCCACAGACGCTACACTACAGATTACACACTACACACACACACCACACACACTACACATTACACACACACACACACACTAGTCACACACACACACACACTAGTCACACACACACACACACACACACACACACACACACACACACACACACACACACACACACACACACACACACACACCCTTTAACAGCCATCTACCTCACATCACATTATCAGCCGCTGGCCCTCCCTGCCGTTTCAGCCCCTTATCTAATCATCAGTGGACTTTGAAACCCAATCACTCTCCTCTGCTGTAGATGCCTACTGACAAACGAGAGAGAGAGAGAGAGAGAGAGAGAGAGAGAGAGAGATAGAGAGAGAGAGAGAGAGAGAGAGAGAGAGAGAGAGAGAGAGAGAGAGAGAGAGAGAGAGAGAGAGAGAGAGAGAGAGAGAGAGAGAGAGGAAAGCAGGGAGCAAGAGAGGGAGGCTGAGAAAGATGGAAGAGAGAGAAGGAGAGAGATGAGGGGAAGAATGAGAGAAGGAGGCAGAAAGAGAGAGATGGAAGAGGGAGAGAGGGATGCAGAGGGAGAGATGAGGATAAATGTTGGGTCGAGGAGGTGCGAAAAAGTGTTGGCACAGTCATAAGGACATAGTGCCATTATGGACTCTGGTGTGTGTGTGTGTGTGTGTGTGTGTGTGTGTGTGTGTGTGTGTGTGTGTGTGTGTGTGTGTGTGTGTGTGTGTGTGTGTGTGTGTGTGTGTGTGTGTGTGTGTGTGTGTGTGTGTGTGTGTGTGTGTGTGTGTGTGTGATGCCAGTGTGCTGCTGTAATGGCTGATGTTATCGTGTGTTCTAAAATTAATGCTGACCAAAGAAGCTGAGAGGATGTGTGTGTGTGTGTGTGTGTGTGTGTGTGTGTGTGTGTGTGTGTGTGTGTGTGTGTGTAGGGGGATGAAGTAAAGGTGCATGTATGTAAGTATGTACAGAGGTGGCCATTCCATTCTCCACACTACACTGTACGTATGTGTGTGTGTACAGAGGTTAGTTTGCATTCGCCACGCTACTCTCTGTGTGTGTGTGTGTGTGTGTGTGTGTGTGTGTGTGTGTGTGTGTGTGTGTGTGTGTGTGTGTGTGTGTGTGTGTGTGTGTGTGTGTGTGTGTGTGTGTGTGTGTGTGTGTGTGTGTGTGTGTGTGTGTGTGTGTGTGTGTGTGTGTGTGAGAGAGAGAGAGAGAGCAGAGGTTAGCATTCACCATGTTGTGGCACCATAACTCTCATTATCTGTGTCCAGAACAGCACGCCTGTTGCAAAGGCCTGGAACCGTCGCATTTTTCACATTCTTACATCCTTGGCCCCGTGTACAGCTGGGTGTGTAGCACCCAATCACAGGAGGGCAACCAGCTCACACCCAATAAGATTGCTCCCACATGTGACCCTGTCCATATGATAACCGATCCTATTTTTTTTTCAGTGTCATGACTCTTTGAGCCTAGTCTTATACAGACCTGACCACAGCAGTTGTTTTTCTGTTCAGAGACTAGGCATGAACAAAAGCGCTGACGTTATGGTATTGTGTGGCTGAGTTGGTGAACGGGCTCTGGAGTGTGGTTGAAAGCAGATCTGGTCAGTTGTTGATCAATGTATGTTTAGTTCATGAGGAGGGGATTTGATGTCAATAATGTGTCAATAGATGAATAAATGAAATGCATTGAAATACTTATACATATAATAGTATAATAGTATTTATTCTGATGTTTAAAGAATATATGAGTTCTGAAATCAGCACAATATACAAATTTAGTGCAGCTGCACAGCTCTCAAAAAACCGCAATAATAACAGACCGCTCACGTACAGATACACTTTCAGCAGAGACACACTCATGCACAGACGCAAACCAAGACACACTCACACAAAAACGAACACGCTGAGAGTGACTGCCACAGAAACACAGATATTTTACACCACGCTCACTGTTTCCCCAGCCGTGGCATGTTGTTTTAAGTGCCTCCGTCTGTGCCTCTGTGGTGTGGTTTGCATCAGGAAGAGAAGAGAGTGCATCAGTCTGTCTGTCTGGCAGAGAAGAGAATGCGTCTGTCTGGCTGTTTTTCTGTCTGTCTGTCTGTCTGTGGGTGGGAGACGTGACACCTTGTTTTTTCGTAACATTGGTTAAAAACCTACAAAACTGTTATTTTTCCTTTAAAAAACATATGCCAATGAAAGAAGATGTGGTACATTATGTTTCATATTAGTCTTAGATGAGAAGAAACATTTTTGTTAAGATTTATGTAAAGGTTTATATGTCAAATATCCTGCGGTGTGACTGTAACATTATTGAAACCTGGAATATAATATATATATAAATTAACCAACAACATTTTGAATAATGTATGAAGCATTTGGCACGATTGCATAAATATTAACTTCATATTAAGACATGTGAATGTGAAAAAAACTCAAGACAGTAATACTAACTACAAGTTCAATTTCGTAACACAAATTGCGTCCTGTGGGGTGACATGTATGTCAATGTTTGTGAATGGGCAGCTGCAAGGCCAACTATAAGGGTCTTAAAGACTGGCTCCTAACCAGTCAGTACCTCAGTTATTGGAGAGTGCTGTGGAAGTTTAAGGTGACTCTTAACCTCTTAATATGTCTTCATATTGCAATCTTTCTGTCACGCAATGCTTAGGTTCATTTTATGGTGTCCTGTGGTGTGACTGCTCTTATAGGAGGAAAAAAAGTTTTTTATAAATGAAAACACATATTAAGATTAAACACAATATCATTATCAAGTTAGCATGAGCTCAGATGTCATTCATGTATACAAAAGGATTAAAATGGCCGTAATGCAGTGAATTCCCTGTGGTGTGACTCCATTTTCCTGCGGTGTGACATGCCTATGCAATGTGTTGATGCAAGAAACATTTTCCCAAAAATGGCAAAAATAAGGTGAAATTCCACAGACCACTAAGTGCTTTATTTTTTTCATTTTTTTTTCAATTTTTATCCATCATTTTTTTCAGGAATTTGAAAAACTTTTTTTTTTTTGCCTTACGCCCTTAAACGTCAACCACCCCTGTCTGTCTGTCTGTCTGTCTGTCTGTCTGTCTGTCTGTCTGTCTGTCTCTCTCTCTCTCTCTCTCTCTCTCTCTCCCTCCTTCCCTACCTGCCATGCTTATCCTGCCATGACATGGCTAATTACACTGTCAGCCTATACCCCGCAGTCCCAAACCCAACCAAAGTGTCACCAATCCAGTGCCGATGTGATTGATCCTACCACCCCCATCCTTTACATTCCTAGTCTGCTCCATCAGATGCTTTGTGTCGTGTATTGAATTGTGCTCATTCATGTGTCTTTGCCGTGCCGTGGTAGGTTAATACATTTCAGTGTCTCAGATCTCCTCAGTTAACACTATGATTCTCTGTAATATTTACTATCAAAGAGTCGCTGTAATAAAGTGCAAAACAGTTGTGTGCGTGCGCGTGTGTGTGCGTGTGTGCGTGTGTGTCCCAACCTTTGGGGCTTCTATTATTCAAAAATGCAAATATTTATTTTAGTTGCCTTTCCACTGATATCATATATTTTATGGCCATGCAAGCAAAGGGATACCGGTGTCCTGTCTGTATGAGCTACCCGTCGAGATGTGATCCTTTTCGCTACTGAGCATGCGCACGCATGCGCACACCCTCGCGGCGGTTTTCGCCTGTGATTGCCCATCGAATTGTGCAACTGCAGTTTACAAACTCGAGAAATGGCAGTGGATCATGCATCTGAGCAAGCGGCGCGATTATATATCCCCTGAGACTGTCAAATTTAGTGACTCAAACTCTGAGGTTACAACTGAGGTTACCACTATTATGTCATCAATAGTCTAGTTAGGCTATATCCACCGACTGTCATCGGCTGAAAGTTACGATATGGGGAGAAAACGGGAAATGGCGTGGATCACTCAAACTCTGAGTTATGTCATCGATAGTCTAGTTATATCCACCGACTGTCATCGACTGAAAGTTACGATATGGGGAAAAAACAGGAAATAGCGTGGATCAAAACTGTTAATTGTGATATTAATTTGATGGTGGTGATGTTGATTCCTTGTGTAGTCACCACCGACTGTCATCGACTGAAAGTTACGATAGGGCCTATATCCCCTGAGACTGTCAACTTCAGTGACTCAGTTTTGAAAATATGATTCCGGTCATTAAAAGAGGTGTTGCCCATAAATTGACAGACATCTGCCAAAACAAAGCCACAATAGCTATCTGCTATCTGGGAATATCTAAACCGCGCTTGCTTGTTTATACCCATAGCACATAATTTCATATGGCAATGTTGCCTTGCGAGACAGGCCCACGTCGCATTGAAACCAAACCAACAGCAAGTGGCTGCATTAAACAACCCGTAGCCAGGCCCTGATCCCAAACACTTTCTCCAGTCCGAGTCCTGTATTTGCGCAAACTCAGCTCAGTCTCTTTTATGGCACGTTTCTTAACTTGCTCAAACGAGAGGCTCACTTTTTTTTAAGTGGTCAACAGCCGCACGTTCTTATTAAACTCTGCACGAACGATTGCACACCCCTGTCCGTGAAATAAATAAAGTAATGGTTATTAAAACAGTCCTACGTGGACCATGGCCGATTGAAACGTCTTCCACGGAAAATCAAGGTAGCTCATTTAGATGAGGCAGCGCAAATCGATAGAACACCACTATCGAGTAAGGCTACCAGTCGCTCATCTCGACGAGGCAAGTCATCTCGACAGAACAGGCTGACCATTAGAAAATACGCTGTGCATGAATAAATATACAGTACATTTTTTATTTCATAACTCAAATACCATTATTTTGCGGGTTTCGTGGAAATCCATGAGCTCATCTAATGCCCAGTCAACACAATCTTTAAAAAATAATATGGCAAAAACATTTTTTAATAATTTGAAACTAGGACACTCTTAAGTCTTCCCAAGGTAAAACTAGTTTAGGCTTTTTTTTGAGGCCCCATGGGCAAATAAGCTCCAAGCAGCTCCAAACATCTTCCCCCAGCTGCACATGCGTACGAGCGTGTAGCTGAGCAGCTTTTGTCTGCCATGACTTCCTCTGTTGCTTCTGCTGCTACACAGAGCCCTTTCTGGGCTGCCCGCATTTTGGGAGGAAACCCCTGTGGTAGTGTCTGGAACAACAAGGGCAACAGACTTATCCCCAACCATCTATTGTGACCAGTTTAAATTCTTTTTTTGGGTACTTTTATTAGTTTATTTATGAAAGGACATTGAGAGATTAGACAGGACATTAGTGGTGAGAGAGAGATGAGGACGTTCGGCAAAAAGGACCGTGGCTGGAATCGAACCCTGGTCGCCGGCATAGCAGCCCAGTAGCCTACCGTTAAAGCTTCTTTTAAACACACTTCCCATTATCCACATAGCCTAGTGTACGTTTTAATAACAATTAGAAGCAACCTTTTTCTCCAGACCTCGGAATACCTGGGAGGTGAGGTTTTCGGCGTCTGGTAGCCTACAATTATTGCTCCCATATTTGGAGCTAAATCACAAACGATGCTCAAGTACGCCAACATGGCAGCACCCTGCAGTCCAAAATTGGCTTCATTCGACTCTGCTAAAGTCTATGGGTGATGCCACGGATAGTAACTGTCGAATTTATTATATGGTCGATGGTCTGGAGTCTAGCCTACGTAGATAGCATACGGAACTAGCATACTACACTAGCTGAATGCATAAGATTACTTCACTAGCTAGCTTACTGAGGCAACCCTACTGCACTAGCCTATTCTGAACTAGCCCATTGCATTAGCCTATTGCACTACGGCCTGCTCCACCACAGCACTTGCGTACTGCACTACCTACTTCGCCTTCTGAACTAGCATACTGCTCTAGCTTAATGCATTAAGGTCAGATTAGACTTCAGCAACTGCGAGCGTGAAAAGTCGCGTGGGAGTGGCCACGAACCAATTTTGTATTCATGCATCTGCGAGCTCTGCGAGGTCCGAGGTCTCGTTGCCAGCCACATTTGAAATTGCGCGATTAGGCTACTTTCACTACATTGTAAGCACTGCGGTCATTATTAAGCAATGTTGCTTTCTATCCCGGTTAGCGAGGTATTTTCACACAAATTGCAAAGGCAATGCAGTGGTATCATTATTTGACATACCCAGTCTGTTTTCACGAGCAGAAAATGCAAGCATGTAAAGACAGTTGATTCTGCCGATGTGTGTTTACATTCGGTGGAGGAACGGTAGTAAAACCGCAGGCATTGTGCCACGAGTGTTCAACTGATGCATTGTTTGTTACTTAGCTTAGCTTCGTGTATTTACACACATTTACACACAAGGCATTAATAGGCCTAAAGTTTTTAACAGAATACAGCTCTGCTCTCGCAAACTACTGGCATTGCGCTGCCACAAGAACAGAACAAGGAAGTAGCGAGACGACCAATCATAGTGCCTTTTTGTCTGCGTACTCCGCGTCCGTCCGACGGATAGTTAGAATTTTTTCGAGGCGCTAGACGACGGGCGCAGAGCCTCTGAGAGGGGGGCGTGGACTCGCATAGACAGAAAACGGACGGACGCAGATTCTATGCGAGCGAAGCATAAATCTAGCTTTAGCCTACTGTATAACAAACCGCCCGCAGCTGCAGCCATCAGCCATCAGCCATCCACCCATTCATCCACCCCTGCCTGCCTGCTACCCTGCCTGCCTGCCTTCCAACCCCCAACTCCCAACCCCCCAACCATGGCAAGGAGCTGATGGTATCTGCATGTCTCTCTCTCTCTCTCTCTCTCTCTCTCTCTCTCTCTCTCTCTCTCTCTCTCTCTCTCTCTCTCTCTCTCTCTCTCTCTCTCTCTCTCTCTCTCTCTCTCTCTCTCTCTCTCTCTCTCTCTCTCTCTCTCTCCCTCTCTCTCCCTCTCTCTCTGTGATGTTCGGGGGAAGTGTTGGGCCACAGGGACAGGATGTGTATGGTGTGGCTCCATCGGGACCTACGCTGATTAAGCTTCACAGGAACCAAAGAGGAGGGGAGGAGGTGAGGAGGGGAGAGGAGTAGAAAAGAAGGGGGTGAGCGGGTGTGGGTAGAATGGGAGACTAGAGAATCCTCATAGCCATCATCTCACAAACAAAAAGGCAGGAGTGTGTGTGTGTGTGTGTTTCAGAACAGCATGTCGTGGGGGGAGGTTGGAGTGACTGGGAGTGAGCAGCATCATCAGGATGTGTGCTGTGCTGTGCTGTGCTGAGCTTGTGGTTTAGCGTCTGTGTGCGTGGGGGAGGATGGATGTGGGATTCCTCGGCAGTGAGTGTGACTTTTAGGATGTGTTTCTGCCGTGTGTGTGTGTGGGTGGGTGTGTGTGTGTGTGTGTGCGTGGGTGTGGGTGTGTGTGGGTGAGTGTCAGCGAGGTAGTGTGTGTGTGTGTCAGCAAGGAAGTGTGTGTGTGTCAGAGAGGGAGTGTGTGTGTGTCAGAGAGCAAGAGTGGGGGGATGTGCATGTGTTTGCACCCTTTAGTATGTGTGTATGTGTGTGTGTGTGT
>NC_085862.1:20592080-20609580 GCF_034702125.1 Engraulis encrasicolus | reverse complement strand
TCTTCAAATAAAATGCATGTAGATACTGTATGTCAGCTTTTGATCATTTATTAAACATTTCACACATAAGCCAAGCATGTAAAGCATAAAAAATGAACTTTTGATTTGAATCAAGGAACATTCTTAAGTATCAAAAATAATCAAATCGCTGGCCTAAGAAATTGATATCGAATTGAATTGCCATAAAAGTTATGATGTACACCCTTAGACATAGATAGACAGATACATTATTTATTGTCCTTAGAAAAAAAAATGTGTGTGTCTGTGTGAGCAAGAGAAACATTGTGATGGCATGAGCATGTTGTGCTGTGGGTGGATTGGAGTAGAATGGAGTGCAGAACTGGAGCAGTGGCCAGTCACTACAGTCAGCACAGAGGCTGGGGGAGTTCTCTGAAAGGTTCTCTTAAGTTTAAAGGAACGTTAAGTCGTTTTCTTCAGACTTAATATCCTTTAACAATTCTATAATAATGATGTGAAGGTTTAGCAGATGCAGGTCTGTATTTGGAACGGGACACAAGAAACACAATTCTACTTCCAGCCTGTTGTGCTGTGCTGAAGAGGAAACATTCTTTAGTCACCAAGTTTAGTGTTTCTGTAGAAGGAAGAGGGTTGATGGCTTGTCCTCATTTTTGGAGGGAAAATCTTCCTGCTTCCTGAACATGTTTCCTGCATTTCTTTACGTGTCTGTGTGTGTGAGTGCACATGGCGGAGTGTGACTGTTTGAGTGTGTGTTTGTACATGGCGAGTGTGAATGTTTGAGTGTGTTTGTACATGGTGAGTGTGAAGGTTTGAGTGTGTTTGTACATGGTGAGTGTGAATGTTAGCGTGTGTGGCTAAAAGCATGTGTGTCTGATTACATGACAGAGAAAGAGGGAGATGAGGGCACAGTAGCCTGTTTAGCTGCATAGGTGATTAGAAACAGCTTAAGCTTAAAAACATCTGTATTTTTCCACAGTACCTTCACTCGTGTCTACCGGGGCCATCCAGCATCCAGTTCTTTATGGCACAGTTGAGCCTCTTGGGGTTGAGGCACAGATACACACACACACACACACACACACACACACACACACACACACACACACACACACACACACACACACACACACACACACACACACACACACACACACACACACACACACACACACACACACACACACACACACACACGTCTACATATGTCTACATATTAATTCAACCAAGGTCTAAAAACCTAAGAAAAGCTCTCTTCCCTGTTCATGGCCCAACAAGATGGCAGCCACACAGGAAATGCTGTGGTTTGTTGCGGAGGGAGGAGGAGCGGGGAAGAAAAGCTATTTGCATACATTTTTCTCTTCTTCCTGCAGCTATGTATTAGTAATAGTGACATTTATGGAGGGCATTATTGGAGCGAGGAGTGTGACGCTCTCTCAGAGGTTGTCTATCCGCTCCAAGCAAGTATACACACACACACACACACACACACACACACACACACACACACACACACACACACACACACACACACACACACACACACACACACACACACACACACACACACACACACACACACACACACACACACTGCAGAGAGAGAGAGAGAGAGAGAGAGAGAGAGAGAGAGAGAGAGAGCACACAGCACACACACACAAACAGAGAATGCACACAGCAGCACACAAAACACTTAGCTGCACTTCACCCTGGCCCTGCACACCAACTCCACCTCCCCCTCATCAGGCTTTTCCTGTTATGCAGCTATGAGACTTTGTCATCATGGAGGCACAGCACAGCAAGGCAAGGCGAGGCGAGAGGGCCAAGGCGGGGGAGGCCAGGAGCTCCTCTCATCTGCCTGATACTGAGAGAGAGAGAGAGAGAGAGAGAGAGAGAGAGAGAGAGAGAGAGAGAGAGAGAGAGAGAGAGAGAGAGAAAACATGCCTTTTATGGCATTGGACACCTCTTATTTTCAGATACGGCTGTTTACAAACATTTATTTAACAGGACGCACGTACAGGAGAGCTTGTGTTAAACAAGAGTTTGTGGGTGAACGTGGAGATTATCATCTTTGTAAGTGCGGCTGAGGCGCATTGCGAAGCCCATAGTGTCATGTTTAATTCACCAAGACACACCTCCCAATTGGGTTGTCCTTGATTTGTAGGTTCTTAGACGCTTATACCGTTTTTTTTTTGTGGGCGAGTCGTTGCTTAACAATTTTGGTGTAACTAAACTTAAGTTGAGATTTGAAATGTAGTGAGATTGCACTCTATAATCTTGGATTAATGGCATGACTCCAAACACAGTTATTGTGTCTGCTATGAAAGCCACACGCCACCACACACACTGTATGTTATTGACTATTGCTGTGTTTATGCGGTCAGCTTTTAATGGAAAGATTAACATTCACATGTGTATGATCCGTCCATGCTCGTCTTTTTATCCTGACCACAGGCATCATGCTTTGAATTACAGGGATGAGTAAGCATTCTGGACAGCCAGCCACTCAGCCATACCCAGCGTGCACTGCTACATTACCCTCTCACTCTCACTCCGCCCTTTCTCCTGGATAGAGATTAACCCCTGATGGGAAGTGAAAGCCCAAGGCTAACTCTTTGCAGTTACGTTTTGGTGACACACTTGGCCACCAGCAGTTACTTTTTCCCTGGTCGCTGTGTGTTGTTATCTGATCAGGAGTGTCATGAGTATGGGTGGGTCTCTCTCTCTCTCTCTCTCTCTCTCTCTCTCTCTCTCGCTCGCTCTCTCTCTCTCTCTCTCTCTCTCTCTCTCTCTCTCTCTCTCTCTCTCTCTCTCTCTCTCTCTCTCTCTCTCTCTCTCTCTCTCTCTCTCTCTCTCTCTCTCCAGTGGCCAGTGCAGACCAAAGATTCACAACAAGACAAACTGAAACAATCTGAAAAACCAGCAGCAGTCTGCAACAACGTGTTCTAATCTTGGTCGTTCAGTCCACTGTACGCTGTCTGTCTGTCTGTCTGTCTGTCTGTCTGTCTGTCTGTCTGTCTGTCTGTCTGTCTGTCTGTCTGTCTGTCTCTCTCTCTCTCTCTGTCTCTCTCTCTCTCTGCTGGAGCCTGGCCACGGGTCTGTAGGAGAGTCATAAGGCAGTCATAAACGAGTCTGCCTGCTGTAAGCTGGCCACGTCAGTGTGGGCGTTATTTGCCAGTCAAAACCATGCAGGGAAGACTGTGTTAAGAGTATTGGACGTGCGGATGGGGCAGAGTGTCATCGTGTTGTTGTACACTGTGTTTTTTGTGACTACTTTGTTAAAGATTTGTTTAGGCTATTTGTTTTTTTCAAGGCTGTAAAGTGTCCTCATTCCTATGACGAGTGCTGTGTCAAAGTTAAAGTCGAAAACATCAACTACAAGCAGTATGGAATAGTAAGACTCAAGGCTGCCTTCTGTAATAGCTTAGAAGCATTTTACACAAAATAACGTTGCAGACTTACACCAGAATTTAATATTCACACAAGCACACAGGTTTTTTAAGGAGAGGCCAGTTCTTAACAAAAGTGCTACGCATAGGGCAAAGCTTTGACGAAAATCATATTGCAAAAATATATTACCTTCCAGTTTCCAGAATATTGAAGATTGAGAGATATTAACAGAGCAGAGCTTGTTTCTGAGATCGCAACCTTTCTGCTAAGAAGCATTTAGACAAATCGGCAAAGATCAGTGAAAGACTTTTCCTAAACCCTGGCCGTAAGGCAAAAATTGTTTGTGGTCTCAATGACTTCTTTGTTTTGGGCTTCAGTTGTTCCAACCGTCTTAATTTTTCAATGTCTGCTCTGTTGTCTATGTAGGTTTACCTGCTCCCAGACTCTTATGTCTGTCTAGTTTTAATTCT
Source organism: Engraulis encrasicolus (assembly GCF_034702125.1). Lineage (NCBI taxonomy): Eukaryota > Metazoa > Chordata > Actinopteri > Clupeiformes > Engraulidae > Engraulis > Engraulis encrasicolus. Next base: position 20,605,744 of record NC_085862.1, on the reverse strand, counting down.
GTGCTTTTTGTTGTCCCCTACGTTTGAAACATGTTAGATAGCTACTTATCCACTTCACAGTTAAAGGGACAGTTTGGTCAATTTCAACATGCAGTTGTATTGCTCACGCTACCCTTGACTTGTCAGTAACCGGTGATGCCACATTTTTCGGCTCAGCCCTTTCCGAGATATGAGCAATTCTTTAATGGGGGCAGCGTTTGTTTACATTTTTTAAAAATGAAACATAGGCCAACTCCAAATATTTTCCCAAAAGGTACTGCTGTTTGCTAGTTGTCTGCTGATGTTTTATAACCTTTTGGATGTTTTTGGGAATAAATAAAAATGTTTTTTTGAAATGTAAACAAAGAGCTGCCCCCATTACAATGACCAGGATCTCGGAAACAGCTGAAGAAGAAGAAAAAAAATCTCAGGCACTGACAAGTCCAGGGTAGTGTGAGCATTACAACTGCATGTTGAAATTGACCAAACTGCCCCTTTAAAACACAGCGTTATACATTTGTTGTTACCAAAATTGCAATGGCCAAGTCATAGCACATTACTAAAGGCCGTGTGTAATGTCATTAATGTCAGTAGTGTAGAACTATGGTAGTTCATTTTTCAATGACTACAGTGTGCCACTGGTGGCACGGCTTGCATTATGGGGCTACACGTCCCATTGAATGGTTTTCTGCGACATACAAAATGACATTCTATTAACCTACTCCTTTATCTCTATATCTATGTCTATATCCTATTATCAGATTCAGGTGTAGGTTAAGAGTACATGCGTATGGTTGTTTGTACAATTGATGAGTATGCACTGTGGCTGGGTGTAAGGTTAAATTCTGTGTGTCCGTGGGGACATTATGCAGTTGCAGGATCCACGTGCTGCAGATGGCTGTTTATAGGCCTCTGTGCTATGTGTGTACTGAGTGTGAGGACTGTGTGTGTGCTGTTGCCCATGGACATCTCAACACAAGGATTTTGTCTCTCCCCCTTTCTTTCTCTCTCTCTCCCTGTCTCTCTCTCTCTCGCTCTCTCTCTCCTTCCCCTTCCCAGGTCCTTAACGCCCAGAAAGCCGGGTACAAGGCTGCCATTGTTCACAATGTGGACTCTGATGACTTAATCAGCATGGGATCCAATGATTGTAAGTCTCTCTCTCTCTCCTCCGCTGTCTCTCTCGGTCTTTCGCTATCTCTCTCTCTTTCTTATGCTCTCTCCATCCCTCAGTCTCTCTCCTTGCTCTCTGCTGTCTATCTTTTTCGTTCTCTCTCCCTGTGCACATATCTCTCTTTTCTCTGCCCTCCACCTCCTCCTCCTCTCTCTCTGTACTCTGCTCTTCCCTCCATCTGTGCACACAAACAGTCAAACAAATGGTGGTGGCAATGGCCCCCGTGCTCACAGGGTTCCTGTTGCCACAATTTCTCCTTTGATGCCTGTGCCTGTGGCGGTGGCGGCTCCCTCCTCCGTCCCGGCTCTGAATCAGTGGCCTTGTGGCAGGCGGGCGGGCGGGTGGCCCTGTGCAGTCCTGGCCCTGACTGACTCACTGCCTGGGCTCTTCTGGAATGCACCCACCCCACCCCACAGCCACAGCAGCAGTCACAGCAACAGCAGCAAATACATCAGTGCTACCGTTAGCAGCATTAGCAGCAGATACATCCGCATTAGCATTAGCGTTAGCAGCAGCCCCAGCAGCAGCAGCGGCAAATTTACCTCAGCAGCAGCATTAGCAACCGCAGCCACAGCAACATTAGCATGTAGCATTTAACCACAACAGAAGGTGATATGGCCACCTAAGTCACAGCCTTAGGGCCGAGTGAACAAAAAAGTGAACGGGGCGAGTCGAGCTAAATCCCGATTCCATTTGACACATGCTCTGGATTTCACTTAGGATAGCAGCGAATTTTAAAGATTTGGGTTGGCGTTGTAAGATCACTCATTTTCGTCAGGAAAGAAACGTTATTTTAGTTTTTGTGCGAGACTAAGGAATAGACTACAACATGCGCCTCCTTCACGTATTTCAGGGATTCTTGAGAGATGGGACAAAACATGTCCGGGAGATATAACTCATGTTTGTGCTTAAAATGTAATTAAAAATACCAACAAAATTAGCTGGAATGATAGAAGAAGAAATTTTGTACACTAAAATATGATTTCATATTTATATAGTTTTATTGTTTTTTATTTTACACGTTGCAGTGTGTCATCAGTACCTTCAAAACCCCATGTCCGAAAGCAAGATTTAGAATTTGACAATACCATAATAATTGGTTAAAATGAAATATAACAAACATCATAGCTACTGTCATCAAGTATTTTGGATAATTAATCAAACTACATGTATGTACAATGTTTTATAAACCTTTTTTAAACTATTGAACATGTGTCCGGACTTTAAGTCAACACTGTAAGATTTTTTTTAAATACCAAAAAATCTACCATTATTGTGGTCAGCTCACACTCTAAGCAGCCTGGTACTACTGTACTTCCTGTTTGGTATACATGCCATGGAGACACTGTTCTGTTAAGGTCACATTTAATATTTGATTTTATCAATGCATCTTTAGGAAGACCACCTATGTCACAACCATAATGTGTCAACACCATAATGCATAAAAATAAGGGTTATTTCAGTATTTTGTATAATAAAAGCTTAGAATAACTTTATTGGCAAGTCCTTAAGCGACTGCTGATGTACCGAATGATTTCTGTTAGAAAATCATGTGTTATTATGAAAAGTAGGTTTATTTGTCAACTCCGTAAGAGTCAACTCCATAAGATTTTCTTATGGAGTTGACATGCAAAATCTTATGGAGTTGACAAATTCACCAAAAACTGCTCAATATGCTAATATGATATTCTTTTCAAACGTAGAAACAGGAGGAAAAGTTATTTTAGGATATTATATGTATATTAATGTGCATATAATGCATATAACTACATATTTTTTTCGATATATGGACAAAAAAGTTAAAACTAAAGTTTAATTCAAAACAAATAAACCTTTTAAAAAGAGGAGCTCAAGAATATAACAAAACTACAAGATAAACTGTGAAAAAACATTTTGCACTAAATAGGCTCCAAAAATCAGACCAGTTTGTCAACTCCGTCAGTTTTTCTGTCAACTCTGTAAGATTTTCCTCAGCACTTTCGGGTGTTTTTGTAATATTTTGGGGAAAAAGCAAATTCTTTAATCTTTTTTTTGTTTTGTTTAGGCAATAAAGGGTCATTAGATCTATACCACCACGTATTTTAACCACTTTAGGTGTTTTCCTCATGGTAGCAAAATAAAAGATAAAGTCTGAAAATACCAATTTTTCGAACTCTGTGTGTTAATAACAGTCTTCAATTAAAATTTAAATATATATATTATATATTATTGTACATCAAGGTAACTAAGTATCATTGCAATATAAATCAGAGCTAAAGATTCTTGCCGGACTATTATAATAATTTAATTATGTACTTTTCTTGTGTCTGACGGAGTTGACGAAAATCTAGGTGTGAAGGTAAACATGTTAATTTGTTAAAAATGCCTTTTTTCCTGGAGCCTGTATTTTTACATGCCTGGAAACTACACATCTTTATCTACATGAATATATAACCATCAACAACATATTCTGCATTTTCAAAATCAGGTTTTCAGAACGTGTTTTGTCCCTTCTCTCAAGAATCCCTGGTTTGATGTGAACGGAGGCTGAAGGTATGCAGATAGCCCTACTGCTGCATCGCAGCTAAAGAGGCTGCAGTTCAGACATGCGACTTCTCTTTTGTATTACAAATAATTACATGTTTTTGCACGCACACAACTCAAAATCGCCATTGGTTATCATTAAGTCTGAGGTACAGCATAAGTCAGATCTAGGGGGAAAGGTTGAAGTGGATCAGAAAATAGATTTAATCAGTCCATCAGAGCCCAGTCAATTTTTTTGAGAAGGGTCCAGCTGCAGTAAAACAGTTCCACCCTTAATGCAAGCACGCCCATGGGCGTTCCCGGCATTTGCCGTATTAGCCAATCGTGAAGGGATACTGCATGATGTCATTTTCAAGGCCATTTCCGGATGAAGGCTCCATGTTTTCAAAGATATCCCGTGCAAATTATCTTCCAGAGAAACGTTTCACTGAACATTCCACTGACATAATATTCTCAACAATTTATGTAAGAAAGTGAGATAAATCACACGTTTTCTAATCCCAATATGTATTTTGCTTTGTCTTCCCGTACCTCGGACATTGTAGCCTACTGTTTAGGACTCGTGTCGCTATGCACACATTTGTCATAACGTCATCAGGTCGCCAAAATGCTTTGATTTCAACACGACAACGTTGACACATTTACAGTAAATAGGGCCTACTGTATATATTGCCTAAATATATACTGTCAATGCGTTGGCATTACCTTACCTAGCTGTGTGTATCGAGGTCACTGTTAACACTGGGTAGGCTATATGATTAAACCACAGATTTTTTTAAGGGCTGTGATTAAACATCCTTTCCAGGATATTAACACACCCTGACAAATAATAATGACGTCATCAGTCGAATGCTCCATTCATTTCAACGGGGCTCCCCAACGTTCGCACGTCTGTTACTTTTCGGGGTCTAAAGATTCTCTCTGCCGTGCTGCTATTCCACGGTAGCGACCTTCTCGCCGAACGTTAACCCTTACTTAAAAAAACCTTTTAGGCGAGGTTGTTCACTTGGTAAGACATGATATAGGCTACTTAGAAAAGTTGTACGATGTACATCAGCAACACATTCCCGACTTTTTGAAGTAGTGTCACCTCACCAGTTATGTGGCCAGCTTGAAAAGAGCAGATATTAATGAAAAAATACATGAAATAGTATTTGAAATAGCAATAGGCTATTTGTTTGTTTTATTGGAGAAAAACGATTTCTTCATTACCATAGGCCTACCATACTCCATGTCTGTCTATGATTTAGGAGTGACCACACCATTGAAGCTTACACTTTATCCAGGAGAGGTTCCAGATTGGCCTGTCTTAATTCAAAGGCCATCAGAAAACAGAGAAAACTTTTCCTATCATCATAACCAGTGTTTGTGCATACATAATCAGGACCGCTGACAGCTTTGGCTTTGCCCAGGACAAAGTCATCTGAAAGGGCCCCCCACTCAATACATAGACTACATACAATGTAATGAGGACCCATTCCTGGACCCCTCGTCTCACTGGGCCCAGGTCAACGGACCCCTTTGTCCCCCCTGTCAGCTTCTCTGCATGTAGGCCACATACATTGCTGAAAGAAGTGAACGAGACAGGAATGAAATGTGAATTTATTTCTGTTTACTTTTACACTACGAAGTGTGAACGGTCACCTCTCCCTCTCCTCATATTCAGAGTGCATAAAACAGCACTCAACTGTGTGGTCTGTTGATCGCCTGTGTAGTACAGTAGATTAGACTCCATTTTTTGACAAAAATCTATGGAGGGTTAACACAAAGTTTGAAATTGTGTTTGACCAGTCTCCAATGTGCATTTAACTAATAACTAAAAATAAGGCATTGGCATTAAATACAGACTGATGCATACTATAAATACACTCACACAGACACCCAAACAGTGTGCAATAATAAGATTAACATACTGATGGACAATAAATACACAAACACAGTGGACACACACACACGGCAGGAGAAGTTCATACAGGTGATGTGAAGATGCTGTATACAAGGTGCAATGAGTAAAGTGTAAGTGGCATGGTGAAAGAAGTGTTCATGGAATATTCTCCCGTGTCCTTGGTTATTCATGTGGTTTTCTTCAGTGCGTTGAGGAGTCTGATGGCTTGTGGAAAGAAGCCGTTTCCCAGTGTGCTTTTGCAGCACCGCATGCTGGGCTAGCGCTTCCCTGATGGTAGTAGGGAGAACAGGTAGGGGTGATCTTATGAGCTTTTCTGCTGTCCTCACCACTCTCTGTACTGCCTTCTAGTCTTCAGCTTGACGGCTGCCATGCCAGACAGAGAGGCTGCTGGTCAGGATGCTCTCAATGACACCCCTGTAGAAGGTGGTGAGTGCCGTTGTGGGGAGGTCGGCTCTTCTCTCATCCTTCGCAGGAAGTGGAGTAGTGTCTGTGCCTTTTTGAGATGGTGGAGCCATGTGGTGCAGTTGGCAGAGGAGGAGCGGCACAGTGGTTGGTGCTGGGTTGATCAGGTTCAGATCCGAAGTTGCTGGTGTCATCAGCCCTCCCTCTGAAAACTGGCTCTGTGCCTGTCAAAAAAAGGCATGTTAATGTTATGAATGACAATTAAGACAAAAACAACCACCCCCTATCTACCTACAGAAGGACATGACATGAGCACGTGCATATGCTTGTGCACATGCCCCCCCACACACTGCTACTGTCTTAAAGTTTGGTGCACGTGCATGCATGCATGCACGCCTATTCTCCCCCCTTTGCCTCAAGTCAAGTGTGCATTTTAGAGGTTGTCCTCACCTGCACATGTGTGAAGAGCAGGAAGATTGGAGGTTGAGGATGAAGAGGCAAGGCAGGAGGTTCTCCTTGTGAGCGGCCCTGGTCCTGATGCTGATTGCCCATCACCATGCTGTGGTTCATCAAACCCATTACCGGCATATCAATGCTGAACAGGAACGACTGCTTCCATCTGCACGCATGCACACAAACACACACACACACACACACACACGAGAGGGATACATAGAATACACTACATAAAAATCACACCCATCATTTTAATGCAGAACACCAGGCTGAAGAGATACACAGCTTCTGGCCTGTGCAGGGATCACTACAGTGCCAGTGTTTTGTATTATCCTCCATCCACATTTTTTTTTCAATAAATAAACACAGCACAGAAAGGAATTACTGTATGAAATACTTATTGGTCTAGTGCAGAACAAAACAGATTCAGTGTTTTACTCACCACTGTGTGCAAGTTTCTGTGTTCAGTTCAGGTGGAAGCCTCCATCACAACATGTTGGTACTGACATTAACCATCCTTCAGAAAACTGCCTCTCTGCCTGTCAGAAATAGCAAAATAATGTTAACACAACAAGGTAGTATCTTAAAGATATCCTTAACCAAAGACAGACAGACACACACTGCCACTGTCTTGGTTCTAGGACACACACACGCCCTTTAAGGGTCACATCACATGGCCGGGTTCTCACTCACTCACTCACTCCTTTTCTCCTACTTTTGCCTCAGACAATGCAGTGAGTTTTTAAAAATTGGCCTTACCTGCACATGTGTGAAGGACAGGAAGGGAGGTTGAGGATGGAGCTGCCAGTCAGGAGGTCCAGAGCTGTCCTGGTCCATCACCATCATGTGGATCATCAACCCCAACCCCAACCCCAACCCCAACCCCAACTTCTTATATCTGCGTGAACACATTCACAAACACACACACACACACACAATAGGCGAGATACAGGTTATATGGCACATTAGGAGGCAGGACTTACAGAGAAGGAGAAAGAAAAAAAAAAGAAAAGAAAAAAAGAGATAGAGAGTGGGGACCGAGAAAGTGAAAATAGGAGAGAGAGGAAACAGAGGACAGCGTGTCTCTGAAGCTGATCGGTCTAAACTGGTCTTAAACTTAATCCTGCTGAGACTCTGACACATCCAGCTCCCTAAGAGATGGAGGGCAGGGATAAAGGCGAGAGGCCAGGCCTGTCTATGAGACCAGGACTAGAGCAGTAGAATAGCCTATCTGAAAATGTCAGGGATTTCAGTATACCCGCCTAAAATTGATTGATTCAATATTACCCATAACCACCTAAAAGAATTGCTCAAAAATACAGTATACCCACCATCAAAACGTAGACTATACCACTGCCTACGCTACAGCCTCTTCCACTGGAGGAAAATCGCTCCGTTGACCTAGACAGATAGGCTACAATAGAACAAGTGTACATGACAAAAATGGAAATATATATTTCTTCATAACACAGTCTTCGTAGACATTCAAATCGGCAACATCAGAAGTGTGATGAAAACAGAGATTTTGAGAGTAAATAGTCTTGGAACCAAGGCACTTAGATCGTATAGTTTACAAAGTTAAAACCAAAAGAAAATACAATGTTTATCACCGAAAATACCACAGGGATCTCTTTCATACATTAACACATACCTGACAGGGCGGACACAATGAGGCACACTGCAAGGGGTCGAAGCGAACGGCATTCCTGCGACACAATAGGCTCGTTAGCACCTGTTAACTTCATAACGATCGCGGACATTAATGGCGCTAATGTACATACTTTGAGCGAAAATTACAACGAAAATATCAACACAAACGTAACAGAATATCTTCCCATCAAAGATCAATAAAATAACAGAGAAATTAAAGTACAGAAACATCATTAAATAGTTTGTAACACGGAGGGAAAAAAACACAGCTTACCCCTTGCCAATCTCCCCGAAGTGAGGAAGAGTTTCCGGGTGCCACACCAATTACCGCCCCATCAGAAACAATAGGTAACGATAAACCCATCCCAAGTAGTATCTACATTGTAGCCCATATATTTTGAGAAGTTCACTAAGAGAAAATATAAAGGTTTATTTTTAGCACTACTACATCAAGTCGGTTTTATTTACAATTTCTTTACATGCACTGGTCAAGAATTGAAATTACGTTTAACACCAGGTTGAACAAATATGACACCTCCGACTTTCAGTGCTATTCTATACATCTTTGCTTCAAAGAAACACAACTGATAGCTCAGATGATGAAACAGACGTGCACAACGCAGCACAGGAAGAAACTACTGTATGTCTGTCCATAACTTATTACTGTACATTATGACAAATACACACACAACATCTGAAACAAACTTACGAAGGGCAGCCTGTTATCTTGCCTTGAAGCTAAAAATCATTAGCCAAAACCGCTAGTTGGTGGGCCGAGGTAAATGTTCGCCCTCCGACTGAAAGTCAACTCGTAAAGTAACCGTTATGTATATTCATGCATTTTATTCGAAATCTTACCGACAGTTGAGTGATCGCTGCAGCGAAATCCATCCAGTCGTTTTAATAAGTCCAGCGCGGCGCTTGTGTTGTCATTCGGCAGCATGTCACTGACTTCAAACTTGAACAGCCAAAGGGGCGTTACTGTGAGGGCGGTCTAGTAAGGAGGAATGGGCGTAGCGGTATTAGCTGGACAAGACGCAGCTGGACCATATTGATTTATTTTACCTCTCAAGCCCCATGAGCCGCCCGGTAGGGATGGAGACTTGGGTACCCCATAGCGAAACCGTGGCTCGCTTTATTCGCCTCTGATTGGCTACAATGGCCACCCCTCGATTGGCTTTCATTTGACAGCGCTGACTGACAGATTGTGAAGACAAGTTTGGTTTGGTTTGAAAACACACTTGTTGAAAGTGGGACGACAGCGATGACATGCATTTGCCACTTGCCAAGAGAAATAGAGAAAGGACGAGAGACTGCAGCAGAACTATAGTAGAGGCAGCAGCAGGAATAGAGCCAGCAGCTGTCTAGACACAGCAAAAGCAGGTACAGGAGTAAACATAGAGGAAGCAGGAGTAGAGGCTGCTGTAGAGGGCAGAAGCAGCAGCGGCAGCAGGAGAACTAGAGACAGCAGCTGGAGAAATAGAGGCAGCAGCTGGAGAAATAGAGGCAGCAGCAGGAGCTCTAGAGACAGCAGCAGGAAACTAGGGAGAGCAGCAGGAGATCTAGAGGCATCAGAAGAAGAACTAGGGGCAGCAGCAGGAAAACTAGGGGCAGCAGCAGGAGGAATAGAGGCAGCAGCAGAAGAACTAGAGGCAGCAGCAGGAGGAATAGAGGCAGCAGCAGAAGAGCAGCAGCAGGAGAACTACAGGCAGCAGCAGGAGGTATAGAGGCAGCAGCAGGAGATCTAGAGGCAGCAGCAGAAGAACTACAGGCAGCAGCAGGAGGAATAGAGGCAGCAGCAGGCTTCGATATCAATGGGAATAGAGGCAGCAAAAGGACTAGAGACCAAAGTACTTGAGGCGGCAGTACTAAAGACAACAGCAGCAGGACTAAGGGCAGCAGGCAGCAACAGTCTGTAGCAGTAGGGCTAGAGGCAGAGGCATCACAGGCCTTCTCTGTACAGGGCTAGTTGTTATAATTCTCTCCTTCTCTTGCGTTCTATCTGCTATCTATCTACTGTATATCCATCTACCCCCCACCCCCCCCATCTCTCTTGCTTGCTTGTTCTCTCTCTATATCTATCTATCTCTCTCTCACACACACACACACACACACGCTCTCACACGCTCGTTCTCTGCTCTCTCTTCCTGCCCTCTCATGCCTGTGCTGTTAGGGTGGTGTGATCCCAGAGGTCTCTGTCAGTGCATCCATAAATCAGAGCCCCTCCTCTCTCTCTCTCTCTCTCTCTCTCTCTCTCTCTCTCTCTCTCTCTCTCTCTCTCTCTCTCTCTCTCTCTCTCTCTCTTCCTCTCTCTCCTCCTCTCTCTCTCCCTCGGCTCGCTCTCGCTCTCGCTCTCTCTCTCTCTCTCTCTCTCTCCCTCGGTTCGCTCTCGCTCTCGCTCTCTCTCTCTCTCTCTTCCCAGTGCTCACTGCTCTCCCCTCCCATTACTCCTCTCCACAGTGACACATAGCCTGCATCATATGGCCTCCTAGATGGTCGCGGATTATTTCTCCCTCTCTCCATTGTTTATTCTCATAACACGGCCTGACAGCCCGCTGATGTATTTTGCTGGTGCCGTCGTGAGGCCAATGGGATACCAGATTGGTCATGTGGTCACCTATTCTTCATTCACATTCTGTTTCCCTCATTTCTCGTTTTGTCTCTAGGCCAAAAAAGAAAAGAAAACGTAGGTCATGGGAACATCCACTGTTGCATAAAAGCTTTAAATACTGGGTCAATATATATGAGTTTTAACCCTCTGACTCCCAGTATCTCTCTCTCTCTCTCTCTCTCTCTCTCTCTCTCTCTCTCTCTCTCTCTCTCTCTCTCTCTAAATCACACATTACATGAGAGCATGTAATATTGTATGAAATGATTTGAATACTGGGTCAATATGTACATGTCACCGACCTCCTCACCCCTCTCTCTCTCTCCCCCTCCCACCCCCACCTCCCCCTCTACAGTGGATGTTCTGAAGCAGATTGACATTCCGTCTGTATTTGTGGGGGAGGACACAGCCAACTCCCTGAAGGAGGATTACCTCTATGAGAAAGGGTAAGCCTTTTCCCTGCGAAGGCCCGTCATCACATGTCATACTTCCATTTCAAAATTGCAGACAAAAATGTCAAGGCAATGCCTTTTTTCAAAACATGTTTAGTCCATGGTTGTTGTGTACAATAACTCATGAAGGAATTCCCTGGTTGCTTTGAAAAGGAAGATTTTTTTTTCATTTTACACCATTCTTGGAGATTTAGTGAAGACCATTTGATGTTTCCACAGTAACACATTCTCTACTCAGGTTCATGCAGAGGTCGGGATATAACTGCTGTGAAAAATGATGATGTCATGTCTCTGTGAGGAGGAAAGGGGAGAAGGCACAGATTAATTTAGGCTTCTGAGGCTGATTTAATTATCTCACTGAATTTGATAATATCCCAAAACTATGGGCACATGGGGAGAAAACTATGGGGAGATCTACCTACTGCTGCTCTCTGACACTTAATGTCTTGTTTCATCATGGTAGCGCAGTGTTTTTTGCTCAGTCATACCCTGTGCTGTGCTTTCAGGCCTTTGTCACCTGTGATGTGCTCATCAATTTACAACAAAGCACCGGAGGCTGTGTTAGCTTTTTATACAAACTTGCAGAACCGGATGAGCCATTTTAAAACAGCTGTGAATGACTGCTGACTAGCATTTGTCAATGACATAGGTCATAGTAACTGTGCATGATGACACAGTAATGAACATGATCTTTTTGAGATTTCAGTAGCTATGGATGTGTGTGGAAAAGAATTTCTAGAAGTTTACCATGTCATAATGGACAAAGAGAAGAACATAGCATCACAAAGTGGCTTTCTTTAGAAAGCACTTAGTTACCTAGATAGTCATCCAGGGATTAAAGCAAAAAAAAGTCATCTGACTGAACTTTTTTACCGGTTAGGCACCCGATCGAGTATCACTCCGTAACCCAACGAAAACCAATGTAGTCAGGCTCTGCCCTCATAACAAAACATACACTGGTTTTATGCAAGGAATGGTGCCAGAGCCAGCACTAGGCATAGGCAGACAGGGCAGTCGCCTAGAGCAGAATAGGCCAATGTCTTGAGGGCGCCAGTAATACCAAAAAGTGCCACAAAATCAGAACTTCAACCAACATAAAACTTTACACTTCACATTAACAATGAATATTCATTATACACTCAGTAGGTCTATATACACACCCAGTAGGCCTATGAATATACCTGTAGGTACTAGATCAGATGTGCTCAATCCGATGTCGGCCTACAATGCTATGTTTACAGATGCCAATTTCTAAATACAAAAAAGTAAAGAGGGAAAGGGGGCAGGCCTAGGCCACCAGATTGACTAGAACTGGCCAAGAATGGAGGGATAATGGAGACTATATCAGACTGCAAACATTTAACTGCAATTTGGGGCATGTTTTGGTTATTTCCTCTTATTTCTACCCACTGTTTATGAATTGTTCACAACATTATGCAGAATGGATTCACAATGAGTGTTGCTTCAAAATGGTCTAGCTGATATCACAGAATTATTGACTTGGAATTGCAATGCAGTGATCCCATGGTTTTTGTTTTTGTTGTAGTAGTAGGCTATATTTTGTCTTTCCCATCAGAATGGGCAAACACTGTTCTGGTGAAAGCACTGGTGCGCATTGCTTGCAGTTGTATTTCTGACATTTAAAAAATAATGCACTGGTCATAGCAATCAGAGGGAGGAAACTAGTTGTTGGTTATTTTGTATGTTTTTCACTATTCATCCTGTTACAAATAACTTGTTGACATTTACACACAGGGTGCGGTAGTCTACCTCTTGTGTTCTACCGTTTTGAAAACCTACAGTACCTGTACGGCTACCGATACTTTTTTGCTTCTTGATGTGCGGTGCCAGGCACACGCTTACCATTGATTTAAAAAACGTCCCCGATTCCTACACGCTCTCGTGTTCTCTCCTACAAGCTGACACGACGCAAGCAGACAAGGCACAGTCACAGACATACGTCTATCGATTAACAAAAGTAGCCTAACACACTTTCCGAAGCTTGTCGCGCAACTTTCCACTCGAATCAAGACAAATCACCCACCTATCAGTCCTGAGTGCGCAGTGTGCAAATAACTGAACTCAAACGAAGCGTAGCCTATAGTGCAAGAAGATGGGCACAGACGTTGAACCACTCAAAAACAAGCACACACACAACTGTTGCTGCACACTATTCCAGTTAGCAAAAATAGCATCACACAGTATCCTACAACAAGCCTTGAAAGTGAAAAACACCAAAACGGCATTGTATTGACCATGAGTCCACCCATCAGAACAACAACAGTTTCCCAGAACAAGACGTGGCATAAAATATTGGCTCTGCCAGGGATAGCCTCCGTGATCCCTGTAAAATGCAACCCATTCTTTAACTTATTTCTTAAATATATATCGACAACACCAAAGTTAATATGCTATGATTACAGATGAGACCGTAAATTATCCATTGTCAGAAAGACAACTAGAGCTAGTTCTGTACGTAGCCAGTCAAACGCGCTTATCTTTGAGGATGAAACGCAT
>NC_085862.1:20472080-20587080 GCF_034702125.1 Engraulis encrasicolus | reverse complement strand
AGACAAAGACACAAATGTATGTCTTTTGGTCTACTTGGTGTACCTCCCTCTCCACTCCTTTCTCTCTCTCTCTCTCTCTCTCTCTCTCTCTCTCTCTCTCTCTCTCTCTCTCTCTCTCTCTCTCTCTCTCTCTCTCTCTCTCACTCTCTCTCTCTGTCCCTAACCCCCCTCTCCTCTCTGTTTCATTCTCTCTCTGTCCTGTCTTTCTCTCTTTCTCGTTCTGTGTGTGACTGAGTGGGTGTGAACAAGCAACAAGCACCTGGTAGACAAAGAGATGATTGCATGTCAGAGTGAATAAGAAAAGAAGAGCAGGAGAACGACAGGAGAAGTCAGATGGAGAGATGGAGAGATAATGAGACAGAGGTGGCAAAAGCACACAGCACAGAATCCCTGACTCACTCCCTCGAGGTGCGTGCGTGCGTGCGCGCATGCACATAGTGTGTGTCTGTGTGTGTGTGTGTGAAAATGTGTGTGTGTGTGTGTGTGTGTGTGTGTGTGTGTGTGTGTGTGTGTGTGTGTGTGTGTGTGTGTGTGTGTGTGTGTGTGTGTGTGTGTGTGTGTGTGTGTGTGTGTGTGTGTGTGTGTGTGTGTGTGTGTGTGTAGACTAGTAAGTGTGTGTGTAGTGGGCAGCTGGCTCGTATATTTCTCTGTGCTGATGACAAGTGGGAATCACTGAGTCGTATTTTCTTGGAGCCGCATGGCTGCAGGCAGCAGTGGGGCTGCCCCCCGGAGCAGGTGGCCTGGCTGGGCCTGGCTGCGACTGTGCTGCTGTGGGCCGCCTTGTGCTGCTGCTGCTGCTGCTGCTGTGGAAGACTGGCTTTACTGTGCGGCCGTATATGAACATGTATGTAACAGAGAGACGCTTGTGTGTCTTTGTATATGTGAGAAAGGAAATACTGTGTCTGTGTGTGCTTAAATGTGCGTGCATTCGTATAAGTGTGTGCATGTAGTGTGTTTATGCAGTGTGTTTGCATGCCCGTGTGTGTGTGTGTGTGTGTGTGTGTGTGTGTGTGTGTGTGCGTGTGTGTGTGTGTGTGTGTGTGTGTGTGTGTGTGTGTGTGTGTGTGTGTGTGTGTGTGTGTGTGTGTGTGTGTGTGTGTGTGTGTGTGTGTGTGTGTGTGTGTGTGTGTCATGGTTGGGTTGTGAACTACTCTCTGACTCATCATGGTTCAGCCTGTTGTCTGGAGTGGCTCAGCCTGCTTTTGATGCTCCCCTCTGACCTAATCTCCCTCTCTCTACCTCTTCCATTACTTTTCTTTTAGTTCTCTCCGTCTACCTGTTCTGCTGCTTTCCCCCTCTCTACCTACTCTGCTGTGTACCTGTCAACATCAGCTTAAAAAAGGGGGATAATTCCTAGATTTAAAAAAGAAACAAAGCAAAACAAAAACAGGAAAAAGTTTCCAATTGGCCAAACACACACAGACCGCCACTGAGTTCTACTTGGCTTTTCACACTGACAGTCCGCGTGCACGGCCAGTTCTGTCCAAAATCCCCCCATAGCCCATGTTTTAAAAGGAGCGTGTATAGCTTAAACAAATGAAACATCAGTTTCCCTTTGTTGTTTTCTCACTCAAATTGAATTGTAAGCGACTGCTGCGTAGCAGAGCCATCCTTGTCTGGGGCTGATGCAAAACTTTGTGCTGGGGCCAGCTGTGATGAGGTAGCCTAAATTCTCACGAGTCGCTGCTTAGAGGCTTGTGTGTACCATAGGAACAGCGTTGTTAGAATCGTGAACTTTGGGTTTCTGCGAGGCAAGGAGTGGACACACACACACACGCCTGCGGAACTCAAGGGTGAAAGTTTGCATTTTTAAGGAACGTGAATTCTTGGTGTTATCTGGCATAAAAGCTACTGGCAGGTAGCTTGACAAGTCAAACCCTTAAAGTGATGCTGTCCCATTTTTGGAAATAAGCTCATGTTACACCTCCCCTTGAGTAACATATTTGAGTTTTACCATGCCCCTGTGCTTTCAACCGTTCTCTAAGTACGGCAGTGCAAAATTTACCTCCAAGCTAGCAGTTAACATTGACTCCTATGAGACCAGTTAGCCGCCAGCTGGTCTCATAGGACTCAATGTTAACTGCTAGCATGGAGGTAAATTTTGCACTGCCATACTCAGAGAACGGTTGAAAGTACAGGAGAAAGGTAAAACTCAATTATTTAACTCAAGGGGAGGTGTAATATGAACTTATTTCCAAAAATGGGACAGTATCACTTTAAGTAGAGAGGGTGTGGCTTGTCAGACTAACTGGGTGGGTGGGGGTGAATTGCTGGACCAACAGGGTTTTTTTTGATACTGTAAAAATCTTGAAATATTTTGAAATATGCCAAAATGAAAAGACAGTGGGAAATTAGTAAAAAATAAGAAGTTCCCATGGAAAAACTGGAGGGTTGATGGGTATGCTCTGCTGTTCAGCTTGGTGCTCTCTACCTACTCTGCTGTTCTGCTTGGTGCTTCTCTGGCCCTTTTACTCAGTTTTCCCTCCCCATCGCGTTCTCTGTAGGTTTTTGCATTCATTGCGCTCTCGTTAGCTTTTTTGTTTGCATGCGTCGTAGGTCTGTTGAACTTCAAGGCTTGTTACTTTGTTAGCAAGGTGTTCTCACCACACACACACACACACACACACACACACACACACACACACACACACACACACACACACACACACACACACACACACACACACACACACACACACACACACACACACACACACACACACACACACACACACACACACACACACACAGCTTAGCCCTGCAGCTTGTGCCTGGGCAGGAGAGGAAAGGAGAGGAGAGGAGAGGAGAGAAAGGGGAGAGGAGAGGAAGGGGAGAGGAGAGGAGAGAAAGGGGAGAGGAGAGGAGAGGAGAGGAGAGGAGAGGAGAGGAGAGGAGAGGGGAGGGGAGGGGAGAGGAGGGGGTAGGGTAGGCTAAGCTAAGGGCTACAGGAGCTAGGAAGCCCAGGAGATAACAGCAGAGGGATCACAGACAGACAACAATAGAGAGAGCTGACAGAAGCAAGACCAATGAGGTTACCAGAGAAGAGAGAGGGATGGAGAGGAGTGTGTGTGTGTGTGTGTGTGTGTGTGTGTGTGTGTGTGTGTGTGTGTGTGTGTGTGTGTGTGTGTGTGTGTGTGTGTGTGTGTGTGTGTGTGTGTGTGTGTGTGTGTGTGTGTGTGTGTGTGTGTGTGTGTGGGTGTGGTAGAGAGAGAGAGAGAGAGAGAGAGAGAGAGAGAGACGTGACAGAGAGAGAGAGAGGTAGATAGATAGAGAGATAGAGAAATGTGACAGAGAGAGATAGAAGTAGATGGATAGAGAGAGAGAGAAACGTGACAGAGAGGGAGAGAAGTAGATAGATAGAGAGAAGAGGCAAGCGGGGGTGATAGCAGACTGCCACCTCTGCCACACACTCATGTCACTTTTCACTTCACCCGTCGGGATGTGCCATGCGGACACACAGATCAGGTTACACATGTCACACACTAATGGACACCACTTAAGAGGGTGTGCGTGCGTGTGCATGTACGGATGTGTGTGAGTGTCCATGTGTGCGCGTGTGCGAATGTGTTTGCGGGTTGATGGGGTTAAGTACTGCTGGAGAGCTGTCAGCCACTTCCAAGTGCCACTGTCTGCAGTAACTTCAGAGATGGACACGCATGGCCCGTACACTTCCAGGCCCTGAACTCCAGAACTGGAAACGCATGGCCCATCCAGGTACCGAACTCAGAGTTGAGATGAATACACATGACCCACATACAGGCCCTGTAAAGCATGTGAACCTTTTTACTGGAAACATAAGACCACACCAATCACTTGTCTTTTAGTTCTCATAAGCAACTTGACAATTTTTTTCAGTTTGGAAGACATTTCGTTCCTCGTGCAAAGAGCTTTGTCAGTTCCAGTGGCAGTCGATATGACGAAGGGAATGCTGTTTGTTTGTTTACTTGTTTGTTTTTGAAACCACCCTGTGGTTCAATGCACAGCATAAGCGCATTGCTCTGCCTTTCTCATTCTCTCTCTCTCTCTCTCTCTCTCTCTCTCTCTCTCTCTCTCTCTCTCTCTCTCTCTCTCTCTCTCTCTCTCTCTCTCTCTCTCTCTCCGTACTCCGAGCCTGCCGATGGCTTTCCCTAATTTGCCCATCACTGTCTGCTTTACGGCCGTAACCTTCAGCGCACCGCGCGTGGAGCTTTGCTCTTCCGATAGCGCTATAATCACCCCTGCCATAATTATTCTATCAGGCTAATGTGGCGTCAGGCGGAGATGAATTAGCGGGATGGGGATGGGAGCAGCGGCTCGTGCTTTCCATGGTAGCAGCATCCCATTCAGAGCCGCCAGGGTGTGTGTGCGTGTGTTTGTGTGTGTCAGTGAGTGGGCTGGTGGTAGATCTACTGGGTGATTAGAGGCCTGGGGTGCCTTTGTTTGGTTGCTGACACCATTTATGTGCCAATGTTGTGTGTGTGTGTGTGTGTGTATGTGTGTGTGTGTGTGTGTGTGTGTGTGTGTGTGTGTGTGTGTGTGTGTGTGTGTGTGTGTGTGTGTGTGTGTGTGTGTGTGTGTGTGTGTATGTGTGTGTGTTTCACTCGATTGCTTGTTGATGAGTGGTGTGTATGTGATGTTTAAAGGCTTCATTTATATGCCGTCATTGGCATTCATTTGTGCGTGTATGTTTACACTGTATAATTTTTTCGTTTGGTTTCTTTCTGTGTGAACTACAAGCTCTGTGAGTGCAACTTGCACCGTTGTGTGTTCAAAGCTGTGTGCGTGTGTTTATGTTTATTTATTTGCTACTAAACTGTGCTTAGTGACTTTTTTCTGCAGTGCCTTCTTTCTTCACACAGAAGTCATCTTCCCATGGCCGCTATGAGGGTATGTCTGGGAATAGAGGGGAAGGGGTGATGGTGATCTCATATGCCCAGGAGCTGGAGCTCTTTTTGGGGTGGGTACTGCACAGGAGCTGGAGCTGGAGTGTTTGGGTGGGCAGTGTTTTACCGCAAAATATTAGTTTGTCAACTAAGGTGGGTGGCAGGATAGCCGGTATCATAGACATGTGTCTACCATGACTAAAAGGGCTATGTTGTGCAGTTTAATGTGAAATATGTCGCGAAACCCTGAAAGAGAAATCACATGTGCAGTATTTTGTTAATCAATCAAAAAATATATATTCACTATAAAAGGTTGTATCTTTCCAGGGGGACCTAGTCAAGGTGGTAGATGTTTGTTATGTAGGCGACGGCCTTAACGCTAAAGATCTGGGGGAAAGCCTGTGTGTGTTCTGTCCAGGAGTCGTTGCTTGTTATGGGGGGGATGCCGCACAGTGGGACACTGTGGGTTGTTCAACTAGGGGGGCTTGTATGATGCAGTTCAGAGCACAAAAGCTTTTGGCTATCAAAGCGAGGAGAGCCAGCTGTGTAGTGTGTGGGTGTCTATGTGCTTGTGTGTCTGTGTGTGTCTGTCAGTGTGTGCCTGTGTCCAGCTTTGCTAAGCAAAAATCTCCACTGTCAGCAAGTCCAGACAGACTCTGTGGCTGTATAGATGTTTTTCTGTCTCTCTCTACTCCACCTCTCTCGTTGCCTCTGTTTGTTTTTAATGGCTGTTCCTCCTGTCAATCTCCTGCTCTTTTCCCTTCATTTTCTAAACCATCTCTTCCATCCATCCCTCTCTCTCTCTCTATCTCTTTCTCTCTCCTTATCCACCCTTACATGGCCCATCGCTTCCTCTCTTTGTCTGCCCTCCCCCATCCTCCTTCTCTGTCTGTTGTTCTTGCCCTCTGTGTCTTAACCACTCTCTCTCTCCTCCATCTCTCTGTCAGTCTTTCCGTGCGTGCGTGCGTGCGTGCGTGTGTGCGCTGAGTGCAGTGAAGGAGTCAGTCAGAGGCTGGCCTGCCACTCATCCATTCCTACCTCAGCTCCCCAGGGCCCAGTACTGCTGTGTGTGTGTGTGTGTGTGTGTGTGTGTGTGTGTGTGTGTGTGTGTGTGTGTGTGTGTGTGTGTGTGTGTGTGTGTGTGTGTGTGTGTGTGTGTGTGTGTGTGTGTGTGTGTGTGTGCGTGTGCGAGTGCGTGTGTGAGAGAGTGACAGAGAGAGAGAGAGAGAGAGAGAGAGAGAGAGAGAGAGAGGGAGAGAGAGACCGCGTGTGTGTGTGTGTGTGATTCACTGTCTGGCTCTGTTCTTCCTTGTCTTCTTCAAAGTCTGGGCTGCTCTGTCGACTCGCGTGCTGCTACGCCCACACACACTCTGGAGGAGTTTCCTCTGCCTGCCTCCAGTGAGAACACTGACCACTCCAGACTCTCACCTAGCACAGCTGCATGAGACGGGATCTGGATCATATAGTAGCTCGCTCAAAAAAAACCCCGGATTCATTTGAAATGTTATATATTGATAAAATTGCCCTCTGTGGAGTGTTAAACAATCCACCTCTGGTCTATTTTGTCCAAACACAACTGGTTGTCCTTTTACAGAATGTTCCTGTTTTTCCCCTCAAATTTAAATATGCATGTGAAGGTCACTTGCTCTAAACAAACTAAAAATATGAAAAAGAGTTGCTCCTCCACTGTGATTGGGTTCTCATAGTTCACATTCATTGTCAATGATCGAGGAGCCGTTCAAAAGAATCAGATTGTTCATGAACATCACAACACTAAGGTATACAAATTGCCTCCAAACTCACCGAGCACAGCTGTAGGAACAGTACATGTTCATATCCAATCCAATCTGGCTTCTGGCTGATATGGTCGGGTGTCCGAATGTCTCTGACATCACTCCAAGGGAATTCCATTCACTTGGATCAGAGATGTAAAGCCATGGGATATGAGCGGAGGAGTGTGTGCGCATGCATGTGTGTGTGTGTGTGTGTGTGTGTGTGTGTGTGTGTGTGTGTGTGTGTGTGTGTGTGTGTGTGTGTGTGTGTGTGTGTGTGTGTGTGTGTGTGTGTGTGTGTGTGTGTGTGTGTGTGTGTGTGTGTGTGCGTGCGTGCGTGCGTGTGCGCATGTGCATGCATGCGTGTGTCTATTTATTTGCATGCGTCTATGTGTTTGTATCTATTTGCGTGTGTGTGTGTGTGTGTGTGCAAAGAGGGTGGTGTTGTCTTAAGGCACATGGGAGGAGACCGTATGAGTGCGAGTCCAGATGAGTCAGACATGCCCAGTATAAAATGTCATCAAAGACATAAAGACATTAAGACATAAAAGGCAGCCACAGCACTGGAGAGCGGAGTTGTTTTCCTGCTTGTAATAACAACTTTACTTCCTCTTGTTTGCTCCGTTAAGTCCAACACTGACACTTATGTACTGTATGGCGAATTTTACATACAACTCAAGTTTTGTTTCTTTCTGTTCACAAAAAACCTATAACTTAAGGCAGCCATTGCTAATGGTTAAGGAGATGGGCTTTTGATCAGAATGTTGCAGGCTTGAATGACACCGTGCTACTCCCTACCTCACTCCTAGGGTTGTATATCACAGCCTCCTTGACGATACGATTCGATATTGATTTGTTAAAGGGACACTGTGTGAGATATTTAGTTGTTTATTTCCAGAATTCACGCTGGCCGTTCACTAATGTTACCTTTTTCATGAATACTTAATACCACCATCAAATTCTAAGTATTCATGACTGGAAAAATTGCCCTTTTCATACATGAAAAGGGGGATCTTCTCCATGGTCCGCCATTTTGAATTTCCAAAAATAGCCATTTTTAGCTGCAACAATGACTGTACTTGGACCATAGTAGAAAATATTTGTTTATTACTTAGTAAACTTTCATGTTAAGATCAAATTTGGCAATAGGCAGCCCAGTTTCAATGAGCAGCATAGTTGCAGTACCTTTTTTGACCATTTCCTGCACAGTGTCCCTTTAAGGCAGTGCTTCGATTATTTTAATTTTGATACTTAATTTTAAGAATGCCCCATGATACAATATGATTCCATTCGATCGTCGGCTGTAGGATCGATACATCAACACATATCGATTATTATTTACACCCCATCTCACTCCATGGCTTAAGTACCCTTGAGCAAGGCATCTCTTATCCCACATTGCTCCAGGGACTGTAACCAATACCTTGTAAAGAAGCGTCAGCTAAGTGTAATGTAATTTAATTTAAATGTCCATTCCATCCCACAGGCACGTCAGTTATTTGTATCTTGCCATATGACAGTCACTCATAATGCAAAATAACCCCAGCTGTGTGTGTGTGCGTATGTGTGTGTATGTAACGCACAGATGTAAATGTGTGTGTGTATGTGGTGGCATGTGATAACCACAGTAAACAAGGACTAACATTGTTAACCTGTGTGTGTGTGTGTGCGTGCGTGTGTGTGTGCGTTTTGGCCTTATTCTCCAGGGAGAAGCCATATCTGCGGGCACTTTGATCTGAACACATCAGTGTTTTTTATCATATGAGGAAGTCTGCGTCTTACTTGGAAATCATTTTGCAAAACTGACACAGCATGAAAGAGCAAAAGTGAAATGATTTCCCCCATTCCTATCATTTCAGTGAGGCAGAAGTTTTTGTTGTTGTTTTTAAAGATTTTAGTTTGCAGCTACCTTTTAGTGCTGTTTGCAGCTTCTTCTTCACTTCTTATATGGTCCCGCACCCTCTGTTGACTCTGCCCACGATTTCAGATCATAATCATGAAATTGTGTTTGCAAGTAGTATTTGGCAGATCCCCAAACAACTGTCCTTTTTAACACTTTGCGCGGCCTAGGCTCCATATGTGGAAGCAGAGGCAGGATATTTTGCTTCCTTGGTCACATTTTGAGAGGCGCTCAGCAAGTCAACTTCCTTCTGCCCAGCTGACTCCTATTTCCTGGTGGCCAGGGCGGCTGGACCTAATGCCCCTGTTAACTCCTGCTCTAAATCACCGGGCCATACCAAGGCTTGAAGAACACGCTCACCCTGCCGTTATCACTCTCTCCCTCACACACACACATTCACTCCCTCTCCCTCTCTCTCTCACACACACACACACACACACACACACACACACACACACACACACACACACACACACACACACACACACACACACACACACACACACACACACACACACACACACACACACACACACACACACACACAGGGCTCGGCTCTGCTCCAAGAGCAGGACGTAGTGCGCCTCACTGACGTACTGGCATAGTTACAATTATTCTTTGGCCATATACGGTCAGTCCCAGCCTTGGTGTTCGGCTGCGAGGAGGGGAAAACATGTTCATTTATAACTTAGATAAACAAGAGCTCTCTCTCTCTCTCTCTCTCAGCATCAGCCCCCCTCCTCCCAACCAGCCCGCTCTCCTCCACGGCCAGGAAAGGGGCAGCAGAGAGAGAGAGAAAGAGAAAGAGAGAAAAAAAACCTCTGGAATTTGGAGGGGAGTGAGCCGAGGGAATGAGAGAATGAGTGGAAGAGAGCTCTGGAATTCCTGAGCTTTTAGCAAGTCTCTCTCTCTCGCTCTCTTCCTTCCTTTTTTTCTTCTCCCGCTTCTTTCCCCTTCCGGTACTCAACAAAGAGCACTGAGGCTTTAAAAGGAAACATGGTCCCGGCCAGCCAGCCAGCCAGCCTGCCCCTTAAAAAAATTGCAACTTCAGGAGGTTAGCTTAGCCTAGCCTCTCCGGGCCGCTATTGCACAGCGCACCCACTTGTATTGCGGCCTTCCTCCCTGCCGAGTCGAGATCACAAGACCGCACTCCTCGTGCTGCCCAGGCCCACGTCAGCAACATGACTCATTTTCATGTTTAAATATCGTAAGAGCCAGGCCAGCAGTAGAGGCAGGGTGGGAGGAAGGGAGGAAGGGGGAGAGAGAAGGCGCAACAGAATCAGGGGCAGGGAGGGACGCCAAGTCGTTACTTCTCTGCCATCAGGCCCTATGGAGAAGGCCTTCACTGTCCTCTCCCTTTGTGTGTGTGTGTGTGTGTGTGTGTGTGTGCAGGCGTGTGTGTTGACATACAGTCTGTGTTATGAGCAGAGGTGGAAAGTAACTAATTACTTTACTCGCGTTACAGTAATTGAGTAGCTTTTTTGTGTACTTGTACTTTTTAAACTAATTTTAAAAATTTGTAATTTTACTTTTACTTAAGTACATTTTCTTTCGAGTAATGTACTTTGGTACATTTTACAGCACAAGCGTTACTGAGTAATTAAAAAAAAAATTAAACCCTCTAAAACAGTGGCGGAAAAAAACGTGTTCTGATAATAAGTTTAGGATGCTGAGCGTTGTGCCCATGCGCAGGCAGCTCTAGAATTCTAGCTTAGTTTATAAACAGTTGGTGCGTGCCACCTGTCTCTCACTCAGACGATGATGGCTGACATGGAGGCTGACAATGGAGATTCACTTAACTCAGAGGAGATCAACATTAGGTGTTTTTCCTCTAACCCAGTGCACATCACAGTAGAGGCAGAAAACGCTGATTGATTAAAAAGTAACCTTTTACTTTAACTCAAAGTACATTTTAAATTATTTACTTTTTACTTGAGTAGATTTTTTGACTGGTAAATTTACTCGTACTTGAGTACATTTTCAACAGGGTAACAGTACTTGTACTTGAGTGCAATATTTCAGTAATCTTTCCACCTCTGTGTTATGAGGAGTCTCATATGACTTGCCTCAGTCTGCTGAAAGACAAGCGGGTGAGGGAGTGGAGACAGCCATGAGCTGTCTGTCTTTGTCTCTCTCTCTCTGCCTCTCTTTCCCCTGGTCGCTCTCTCTGACTCTTTCCCCTGGTCTCTATCTCTGTCTCTTTCCCCTGGTCTCTCTCTCTCTCTGCCTCTTTCCCCTGGTCTCTCTCTCTCTCTCTGCCTCCCCCAGGGGAGAGCTTTGCTGTGTGCACTTACCTGTTACTATTTTTCTCCCCCTCTGCTGCCTGCGTGGGCCTGCTGTTGTTTATGTTTGTTTGTGTTTGCTGTTGCTGTTTTGGCTCAGGTGATGCGTATGACGTGTGTGCCATCTGCCTGGAGGAGTACGAGGAAGGCGAGAAGCTACGGGTCCTGCCCTGCTCGCATGGTGAGATGAGATGAGTCTACTGACACACACAGACACTCTCTGCCCTCTCCCCTCTTCCTTAGTCCTTCCAACTGTCCTTTCCCCCACAACTCTTTCTCTTTTCTCTCTTCCTCTCTCTTACTGTGCGTTCTCCTCATCTGCCCCCCTCCCTCCCTCCCTCCCTCATCCTTCGCCCCTGCCTGCCTGTCTTCTCTCCAGCTGGCAGGGTGTTTGAGCTCTGCTCCCCCCCTGTGAGAACTGCATCAGTAGGATGGGCTAAACAGGCCGCTCAAGGAAATGCTTCCATTTCCTCCTCTCTACATCGCTGCACAGCACTCCACTGCACTCTCTCCTCTCGTCTCTTTTCTCTGCCCCTCCCTGTACACACTGGCGGGAAGGGCAGGGCAGGGCTGGGCAGCACTGGGCCAGCCAGGCGTACTCACACTCGGAGGCTAAATTGGCTTTTGTAAGGAGAGGGAGGCCTCTATCTCTTTGTCAATTAGAGGTGTATAATGTAGAAGTAGAAGTAATCTTACAGTGTAGCGTGCTACCTCATTAGATACAGTGGAATAGCTGGTTTATAAACTACGTAAGATCATGTACTAGTGTTGTAATCACGTTGGTGAAAGTACTTCTACTTTGTACACCTGTGATTGTATTAATGCCATGAATGCGGTATCCAAGCAGCTGTATTGTGCAGGTGGAGATGAGGTGAGTGGTGCATGTCAAACGCCAGCGCAGCAGAACTTCCCCTCCCCTCCTCTGACCTGTCTCACTCTTAGAGTCTGCAGGCAACCAAGACTCCATTCAGAATGGCACAGGTAGAGCTGAACTGCAGTAGGAGTGCTCTGTGCCTAGTGCAACTTGACCTGACAAGGAGCGCAGTTACATGCCAGGAATATTCCAATTTTAAGCAGAAATAGTGTCAGTATCTGGTTTATGCACAAGTCGTGTAAACTCCTTATTCATTCCGAATGTAGCAGTATTCCAGAAATATTCCGGTTACAGAACACCAGTCCACACATGTAGATGGAGTATTCCGGAATCGGGACAATATTCTGAAACAGTCCTTACTCATAGAGTGCAGTTCTCTGCCAAAACGACTCAATTCCTTACAAATCATCACCAAGAATGAATCAGTAGACTATGCACTATGCACATTTCAGCCAAGGCCTGCTGTAACTTTTCGAGTTACGCTGTTGACAAACAAGCCAACGACTAAGAAGCCGAAGTAAAGCTATAACCTTCTTGGTGGAGGCAACTAGGGCCGCTGCCACTTTGGCTGGACCCAGGAGAAAGTAATTTTAAGTGCCCCACCCCCAACCCATGATGAGTATCAAATTCTGCCTGCCACCCCCACCGTGGGCCTGAGTCAACTGACCGCTTTGTCCCCCTGTCAGCAAACATTCAAGCGTCTGCTCAGCCTAGCAGACAGGTCAGCTGCTCTTCAAGATCATGTCTCATGTGCTCAGAGGGTGAAAAGCTAAGCCAATATGCAAGCTAATAAACACTAAGTTGATATTTATGCACTTCCTCAGCTGAGTCCACTTAAGTAGCTCGCAGAAGGCTTATAGAGGGGCCACCAAAAGCAAAGTCCTCCCAATCTCCCCCTCTGAAAGGGGTATTAACTTTTAAAACCCTACATTTAAACACAATCAGCAGGATTGTCTTTAAATCACACATGATGATATTGCGGATCGTCCAATCCTGTGAAATGATTGAAATTGATGCATGCCGCTATATGGAGGAACTGTAATGACTTAATCTGCGAACAACTGAAAATGACCCAGAACTATACCAGTTTCCTTTCAATACATTCCGACAAAATATTATTGAAGTGCCCGTGTGTCATGATCACTGAAATCGGCTCCTAAAGACCTGTTAATGTAGAGATATACACAATAGCAGATTACAACCTGGCATTACGCTCTGCTTTACTACACTGTAGTCACCCAGTCCAAATTTGCACATTACTGCTTAAATAGACTTCTACTTCTCATTTTCCATTGCCATACTGTAAGTAGTTGACTCGCCCTGATTTCAGAACGCCCCTATCTTTGTCTTTGCTCAAATACATCGGCTTCTGACACATCCTTATCCTCAGCTTACCAATTTTCCCCTTAAACCATATCTACATACCTTTTGTATGTAGCCCACTGTGTTGAGAGCCAGAGAGCGTGTGTAGTGTAAATTGTACATGTGAATAGTAACAATAAAAGGCATTCTATTCTATCCCAGCACCCCTCCTCCAACCTAACACCTGCAAAGGAAATGGTGTGCAGCCAGAACCAAAATGAGATCAAATTTCCTTCTAACCCACCATCCTCCTCCTCCTCCTCCTCAGCTTACCACTGCAAGTGCGTGGACCCGTGGCTGACCAAGACCAAGAAGACGTGTCCCGTGTGCAAGCAGAAGGTGGTGCCGTCGCAGGGCGACTCGGACTCTGACTCCGAGTCGGGTGGCGAGAGCAGCCGCGAGGAGAACGAGAATGAGGACGCGTCGGAGAGCACGCCCCTGCTGCGCTCGCTGGCCTCCACCAGCGCCCACTCCTTTGGCACCATGAGCGGCTCGCCACCCCCGCCACACGGCCACCACGCCAACGAGTCCTCCGACTATGAGGACGATGACGACATGGACACCAGTGATGAGAGTGGCCCCGAGGAGGAGGAGAGGGACGGGGGGGTTACCGTGGAGGCGGTTGTGGTGCAGTTGTCTCAGCATCAGCACCAGCGGGGGGGTGGGGGAGGAGATGATGCCATGGCGTGAACAGCGCCAGTCAAGTCACACAACACCAAAACACACACACATGCACACACACTATAACACACACTCCACCCATTCATGGGGTCCGGTGGGCTACTTACCAGCCCCACGTCATGAATGTGTGATGAGTGAGTCCATGTGACTTAAAGTGGGCTTTGTTTTTTGTATATTTTTGTCTCCCTCCCCTTTTCCAGTAAACCTGCACAGATCACAAATGTCATTTTCCCCCTTTAACCATAATTGCGTTGGGAAGAACATGATCAAATGTGCAGGAGTTTTAATACATAGTGAGAATGGGCAGGTTAATATTAAACATACTGTATTTGCAGAACAAAGTGGCGAGTGGCTTGGAGCTCATGTCTCACTGTGAATAGTTTTAAGCAGTTCAGCCAGGCACTCACAGGAAATATGTGCTTTATCACTTGGGGGTTTGGGGAGGTAGTTTGTGGTGTATGTTTAAAAACTGCTTGTAAATATAAACTGTGTAATACATAACTCACCACAAAAAAAAACTATATAATTTTAGAATGAACATAAACTTTTAAATTTTACCTCCAAGCTTATGTACTATGTTTCTCCAGTAGCTACTGGTAACGAACGGTAAACTGATTAACTTGTATATACACTCGCTGCGTAGGAATGCTCCCAATGAAAATGACTATGCAGCTCCCTTTTGTAAAAAATAAAAAATAAAATTACATTCTATGCCCATTTGAAAAAAAAGTATATTGGGGACTATTTTTTTTGCCAATATATATTTGTTTAAAGATTGAGTAGGTGAGCAGGCTCTTCTATTTGGAATGTAATCTGCTTTTAAAGCAAGTGCTTAATGTTCATGTGAAAAAATGAAGCCAAACCGGTCTTGAGGGACGTGTCCATCAGGGCAGAGGTAGAAGAGGAGAGATGGGCGTGGGGAGAGATGGGTGGGAGTTTCCCTGGGTTGTCACAGGTTCTCAAGATGACAGACCAGGAAATAAAACTTTGCTTGTTCTAAACATTTCATTGTATGCACCGTCTAGAGTTCAGTTAGTGGTACAACACAAAGGGATAGTTCTGGAATACTGAGAAGTACAGGGAGAATTCACCATGCATTTTGTTCACCTCATATCATTTAATACTGTAAGTTGTAATTATGTACTACCAGTGAATTTTTTTGTTTGTTCTCTCGCTAACATGACTCGGAACTGTTACGTTGAATAAGTCTGGTTGCCTTCAATGAGTTATGTAAGCATTAAAATTGTCTGGTTATGCTCAAATTTTGTCTGTATTGAAATTTCATTTCACTTCATAAATAAAAGCTTTTGTTCAAAACATTTTGCTGTATCCCACATCCTTCTTTCCACTGTTGATCAAGCTGCCATCATACAGGTAGCCTGTACCATGAGTTAAAGATATGACTGCGATGTGATCAGATTCAGCAGTTCTCCCTACAGTCTACATAGCTACCCGACAGGACAGGGTCCATTTTAAACTAGTACCTCCTGTCCTCGTCTTGTTTGGCCTTGTGCATCGCTGACCACCTGCCTCCGAAGAGAAAATGTTTTCCTGCCATCAGTCTAAGCAGGCAGACTTTTAGAGGGCTTTTCCCCATTCAACATCCTGATTGCAAAAGACAAAATGACCTTTGAATTGTGCAAGATACTGAATGATGGTATCATAAATGCAAAGTAAAAAATGATCAGCGTGTCATCTTGTTCAACCACCACATCACATCGGTGCCACTAGAACTCGGCTGGATTCAGAATCCTCAAACTACTAAATAGGGGGGTGCCGTGGCTCACTGCATGCATACAACATGCCTACCATAAACGTAAGGGACATTCTTGAGTCCGGCCTGAGTCATTCCCCAGACCTGCCCCATCGCTCTCCGTTACTTTGTCACATCTTCACTATCCATCCACAATATAAAGACACTAAAATCCCAGAACATATTTTATTTTTTTTAAAGCAAGACTCATTTTTTCGGGGCACGTAATGTAATAAAA
Source organism: Engraulis encrasicolus (assembly GCF_034702125.1). NCBI lineage: Eukaryota > Metazoa > Chordata > Actinopteri > Clupeiformes > Engraulidae > Engraulis > Engraulis encrasicolus. The sequence continues at coordinate 20,571,356 of NC_085862.1, read as the reverse complement.
TGAACTCATCCTATCAGGTGTAGAAGAGGACCGGGACAGGGTAGGAACACTGCACCACATTAGCCCATTGCCTCCTTAGAACTTGTGGGGAACCGTTTAAAAAAATGTACAACAGTGGTTGTACAGATACTGCACTCTACAAACTTTACAGGTCGCTCTTGCACTACCCCCAGTTCCAGCCTTTGAAATGTTCCCATATCCTTCTCTTGCTCCAATTTTCATCCCCAGAAACTTCAGCCAAGAGGGGGCCAATTGCTCCATGAAAACACACACAGTTCATTTCCATCCTAGAGACCATACTAAAAAAAAGTGTCTAACAACTTAATTATATAAAACTTTTAAAGTAAGAAAAATACAGACAATATATCTGGTTGGAATAAATTTATTTGATCTGTCTGTAAACAACGTGATAAAATCAATTTTATGGCATTTCTTGGTTTATGCATATAACAGACATCTGTGGACATGTTAGATTGTATCCAAGTAGGAATAAAGGGTGCAGGGAAAAGAAATTAAGAAAAAAAAAAGAAAACAAAACTTTATGTCAGCACACAAGCACTACTTTATCTCTCTTTCAGTCTGTACACAGAACTTCACAAGGTCTGAACATTTCTACGAAAATATTCTTAAACCAAGTGCTAAGACGACTCCTTTCTCTGGACTAGACTTAAAACCAGCTCCACAATAGCAACAGATCATCTTGAGATTATGGCACAGGTTACACAGTATTTTTTTTGTCTTTTGTATTTTAAAGTGTCAACAAGACAACCAAAAATGCTTATTCCAACCGATAACCACCTCCCATTCAATGAGTGTCATTCTACTTTTTTCGTCATTTTTTTAATAAGGATCTTCATTTGGACATGACATTTAGTACCGAGCAAGGACAGACAGGGTGATACCACATCTTTAGATCATGACTTTAGAAGGCAATTTATTCCACAGTTTTTGTTTCCTTTTTTACACAGCATGGGTTTACAAATGCAGTAAGTAAGAATAAAAAAAGAACCAACAACTTTTTTTTTCTGAAAATCTGACATATGAGGAGACTTTTTTAATTACATAGCCATCCATAGCATACCAGTGGTCTTAATGTTGGACTTTTCGTGAGTCGAAATGGTGGTGGGTCTAGCGTGTCTTCCTTCACAACAATTTGGAGCAAATGTGTCAAAAAACCCGAGCTGCAACTAAAACTTGGTCCTATGAAAAATGAAATTCAAACTGGACGCAATCCAGATGGTTATATAATATATATATATATGCTGGGGCAAAACTACTGTCCAGAACGGCAGCATAAAAAAATGCAAGAAAAAAAAATTATATATATATATATTACAGGAGCTGGCAAACAATAGATAAGTGCCTGAGCTATTGTAATGATGGAATGTCCATGAGATCTAGGCCATCAGGGATGTGCTGAAGAGGGGTGTTGGTGTTAAGGAAACTTCTACCTGCATCTCAGCGCAACACTTTGCCATTTAAACCCAGAAGGGGGAACAAAAATGCCAGACCAATAGCTCAACAGACTGCATCCAAGGAACAACTCCACCCCTCCCACCCCCATTGAAGGAAAAAAAACAAACAAACAAAAAAAAGGTATTGTTAGAGGGTTCAAGGGCTACACATTTAGTTTGCTTTCAGTGGTGATGGATAGAGGCAAAGCCTCCTTTGGGGTTGGAGTGTTACCTACAATCGAAAACAATAGTGTTATAATGTGAACGTGGCATGGGGAGGATGGACAATTTAAGGGCTACATAAGGGACTACAAGACAAAGTGTGGGGGATGAGGGGAAACCTGTTATAAAGGCAGTTCAGTAGGTTTTAAGATATGCGCGCAGCTCTCCTGTCTCAAAAAAACACGAGCAGGAAGACCATGTGAGCTTTTTAAATTATCCGTTTGAACTGCTCAAGTGCTCAAAAAGGCATTAGTTTAACTGAACTACCAGGCATGGGCAGCATGGAGGGGAGAAACATGTCAGTTGCAATTCAGGGGGTACTGCAGCTTCTTCTGCTATGTCTTGATACAATACATAATGGCTAGGTTACACGCTCTAATGTTTCCTATATAAAGTACATATGTTGTCAATATCCTGTTAACATGCCTCTCAAGTCTTGGTGCAGCAGTAGTGTATTGTGACTGGGGGTACACATTGTTAGATGAATGAACATGAGGGGTGGGGTGGGGAAAGACATCGTGAACCGGTTGGGAGGGGGAGGATGGGCAAAAATACAAATGAAAATCAAATAAAATTTAAAAAAAAAAAAAAAAAAACGGTTGTGAGGGAAAAGAAGCAACTATAAACTACAACAGGACGTAGTGTCAAAACGCAACCAGGTTGTGATAAGAATGAGTTGCTAAGGTAGATGGGAAGAGAGCGCTTTAATATCCAGACTTCCGCAGGTAATCAGCCATGGTATATGCTTTCTTGTTGAGTTGCCCTCCGTGGATACCCTCCTTCCCCATGACTAAAACCAATGCTGGAGTGCACAAGAAAACACAAGAACAAAACAATGAACTTCTGAGGGAGGGGGGAAAGGGAGGGATGGTAAGTAAAAGAGAACCAATATCCCAACTGACAGGGTTCATTTGTTGACATGAGAACAGTTACACCACATTGCCCTTCACTGTTAGTAGTATTGTCAAGACTTAAGATGTGACTGCTTGTTGAAAGGGAAACCTCAACAGGTTTTTAAATGTTATACTTTTTATTTTTTTCTTATTCGATTTTTTTTTTTGCTTTTTGTTCTTTTATCTTCTCATCCACCTCTCCGATAACTTTGCTACTTAACAAGTGAAGAGTAAAACTAAAAGCCTGAATCCCGTAAGTATTTTGCCATTGTATATGCCTTCTTATTCAGTCCACCGCCATGGACCCCTTCTTTGCCCATTACAAGAACCAAGACTGAAAGAAAAGAGATAGAAAAGGGAAGTTTAGGGGAAACATAAGTTAGAAAAAAGTATTCAAGAAACAAGGAAAGGACAGGCTTAAAAGAAACAGGAGAAACACCAAGCACAACATGCAGACAGACAGTCACACAGAGAGCATGCCAGTAAGTTAAGACAGGGAAAGAGACGAAGGGAGAGCACAACACCAATAAGTTTTAGCTGACTATAGAAATCATCTAATTCTTTCCGAAGGACAAGGAAGAGCAGTGAGAATCAGGACACTTAGGGGGGGGGGGATTTCCAATGAATGGATTAGGAATGTTACCTACTCAATACGTTTTTTTCTTCTAGTTGCCAGCAGAAATGTTAGAAGTTGTTAAAAAAATGAGTTACAGACCCAATGCCATGGAGGTTAGATGTAAAACCAGGAGAGGTTTTAGAGGAAACAGTGATTAAGAGTAATGAACAAAGCGCGCGCTCATTCGAACACGCAAGAAAACCAAATCAAGGCAGCTTCCAAACAATACTAGACAGCACTTGGTTACGTCACACAGATCCATCACTGAATTCTAACCTGTTCACAGCTGCACTTGAACTCCTGTCAGCTGCTGTCACTAACAAGATCTGAGACAAACTTGAGGGATGCCGACACTAAAAACAGTCAGCAGCATACAATGGATAACAGCATCCGGTCACACATGCAGTCCTGACTATACAAAAGATATCGTTGAAAACCCATTTGTGAGCCAATCCTTAACTGTCCAATAGCCAATATCGTAGTGATGTGGACACAAATAAAATGATTAGCCTGTAGCGCTTGGCAAAATACAGTTGATGCCACACTGATTGATCTGCCAAATAACGTTTTATCAGTTCAGTTAAGATGACTTGCATATCTGACGGTAGAGTGAACACAAGTTACATCATGGGCGAATTAGCCATAAAAAGAGACGGTGGAAGTTCAAACATTAGGTGTGCAAAATAACTACCGGTACACTAGAAAGAAGTCACAGTTCTCAGTGGTCCTAATAAACATATACAGTACTTAGGAACTTCCAGTTTAGTAAGTGGAAACATGTCTAACCCACAACTTAGATGCAGATCACAATGTAACCAATGGCAATCTTAAAACTAAGTGGAAGCATTAGCCTCTAAGCTCCCCAGGTTGTATGACAGCTGTAAGAGGCTGCACTAGCACCCACGTTACTAAGAGCCTCATCTGCATACCAAAAAACGACAGGCAAGACAACAGTCACACACAAGCATACGTGACTTAAAACAACATTTTCCTTTTCTTTTTTAGACACATACACAAATAATAGTCAACCCTCCTTATGACAAAGGGTACTTTCAGTCAATGCCAGAACAATCTCCCAAAGTCAGAAAGATGCTCAATTTGAGAAGGCTACACACTTGTCAGTCAGGATATCGGTAGGGATGCGCTGATGCCAATATCAAACCCAGATACTGGATCATTGTACTCGTCTAACACTTGCCGATACCAGGCACCGATACTGCTATTACATAAAACAATGCTACATCTCATCACGTTCCATTGACTTCAAAGCAACATAGGGAAAAAAAGTGCTGCTTCAAACATTTGCTAATTTAGGATTACATCTACAACTGGACAGTGAAACAAATCACAAAAGGCTGTGCATTTTCATTGCATGTTGTGGGTTAATGTATCGGTACTCAGCATCGGCAAGAAAAGACATGAACGTACTTTTACTTGTAACGGTTTTTTTTTTTTTTTAAGTGGTATCGTGCATCCCTAGATACCGGAACTAGTTACATAACTGTGGGAAAAGGTCCTTAAGCCTAAAAACAAGTCATCCAAGACTGCCACATGATCAATTATCATTCAAAAATCATCAATCTGCACTTAAAAAGCGTGGCTCTAAGACAATATTATCGTCAAACAACTCCTTAGTGCATCATTTCCTTCATTTCATTTGGGATCAATAACGTAACCCTGTCATTTGGATAATAGGGAACTGTCAAAGCTCCTCTCTTCCTTGTCCCATGGAAGCGGCAAAACTACAGACACACACACACACTAAACTACCTCTCCTCAATACACATGTGAAGGTGCAGAAAAGAGGCGTCACAGATGACACAGGGACAGAAGACCCAGAAGAGTGGTGCATTCATTTGTTTACACCAGGGGGTAGGATAAAATCAAAGTGGATAGGTAAAAGAATTGGAAAGTCACTCGATTTTAGGGATGTGAAAAAGGTGAACATGCAGATCAGTGGGGAAAGGAGTGCCTCAGCAGAGAACAGAGAGACTACCTGTTTAGCCAGCCTCTTAAAAAGCATTAAATGCAAAGCTCTGACAGGAGATGGCAGAGCAGGAGAGTGGACTTGTCTGAGAAAGGGGACCATACAGGCAAACTGAAAATTGCCAAAATTATGTTCAGGCGTGGCCTACACTCATGAAAAGCTTTATTTACATCCCATCATGCTCCATGATGGTTTTTAATCTTAGAACCGTAAAATCTCAAGTTGGTGTGCAAAACTGGACATTCAGCTGTTCCTAAAGCAGTCTGCAAAAGATGTACAAATGGTAAGTGACTAAAGGGAGTCAGTTGATGTCCCCAACAGTCAGTGCCTTATATTCACTGAACTTGAAAAAGTACAATCAAGCTTCAACAGATTATATTGAGGAAAGGTGGACAGCTTCATATGCATGCACACTCTCCATGTATCTAGACATCTATAATAGTTACATCTATGGTGTATATATGATCTACATACAACAGACAAGCCTTAACAGTAAACATCACATAACTAGTTAGCTATGGCCACAAAGGGGTAAGAGAGGGAGAGAGATTACCTTTGCCAGCTTTTCCTACGGAAACATTGTATGTTGGCTCTCCTCCTTGACTCTTTGTCCTGATGTCCATTGTCCAATCCCCATCGACCGGTAGGCTGTCTCTGATGACGGAGCACTTCTTGTTTCCTAAAGTCAGACCGTTGGTGAAGAAGCTCTCTCTGTCTTTGCCTACTAGGACGTCGATTTCTGTTGGCTAACCAGAACAACAAAAACACGGAAATATGTCACAAGAAGGAAGACAAAAAATAAAGACATAAAAAATGGTGTATGTATAGCCGTGCAGACGGAGAAACCAGGCATAAAACAACTCCAGTGTTGCACATGATCGTATGGCACATATGGGCCAAATGAGCAGTCAAATATGAATGGAAAAAGTAATCTGCCCTGTGTGAAGTTTTGATGCAACTGCACATGGCTTGGAGTTGCTTCTGCAACCTTTCTGAAATTCAGACATACAATTCAGTGTTTTCCAACCATTAGACTATTGTCATTCTGATGACAAATCTTGACTGTTTCCTTTCCTATTCTAATTCTCTTTCCCCCTTGTTTTCAGACCTGCTGTACAAATACACTCAAGGCCAAAGATTGAGCCATACTTGAATGCTAAGGTCTTCTTCCTGTACCATTATCGTCGAAGAAACAACATGCTTGCAAAGACGGGTGGGACTTGTATGGCTGGCAAACTGGATTGTAGGACCATCCAGGGACTGTTCGCTTCCTAATGGTGGCCAAAATAGGCAAACTAAACTGGACAGTAGTTGAACATTAAGACCACATAAACTTGGTTGACCTCATATTTACCCTTTTTTAACACGTGGCCCACACAATGAACAGGCCATCACCCAACTTACTTAAACGGAAGTCAAATTTGCAATCAAGTAACGCTGAGCCTGCTAACGTGAGCTAACATGGGTTATTCAATACGGCTAACTCATGCTACCAGCAACATTATGGTACACCAAGCGATCCAAACCGGTGAAAGTAGCGTTCATCCACTAGTAAAATCAATCTGCAACACATGTATAGCACAGAAAAGACTCAAGTCCGTCTTTACAGGCTTAAAATACAGGGGCACAGAAACATAACGCATGGCTAACATTAGAATGAATAAAACAGGGAGTGGAGGCGCCATCTTGGGTGAGGAGCGGGGGGCGTTAACGAGGCCCACATTCTTCAAGGCAACTACGGTCCTAACGCAGAGCAAGAAAGCTTAGGAGACGCGCAAGTGCGCCAATATCCTACAGAAGCAAGCTAATGATTTTAGAATCTGGACGACTGGACCAATTTCTTGGCGTTTAACAACCTTCCTCTTCAACCTGCCCGTAATGCATTTCCGGCTTATCTTAGTCTGTTAGCATTAGCTTAATATAAAACGTGTTTCCACACAACAAATAACGCATATAACGAATGCGTGGGTTAATAGTTTGGTAGCTAGCACGAGAGCCCACAAAGCTTGCCACCTGTAATCCCCGATAGAGTGGAAATATGTATTTGCTAATTAACTTACACGCCAAATTACCCCAATCAACGTTGTCTGGCTAATAAACCATTGAGAGAAAACAGGCATTTGCCATTCGCGTTTAACGCAGACGACCTCTGATTTAGGTGCAAATTGTACAAACAGTTACGTGACTATATCTGATTTTCGTCCATTTCTCCCACCTTCCGCCAGCTCCCAACGACCATGTGTTAGCCATAGTTAGCTTTGGGAGAGTGAGTTAGCTTTAGCTACCGTTAACTAGCCCAGTGAAATTGTGACTGGGGCTTTCCCGTTAGACAAGGCCTTGTCGAGTGGTATTTCAGTAGTCAGAACATTGACACCTACATTTTCACACCAAGTCGAAAAATTCTGAAACCGGTTCTATTTTTCGATCATCTGCAAAAAATCTTACCGTTATGTTGGCGAAAGTACCACCGGTCTGCGATGCCCAGACGTATTTAGCGTCCGTGTACCCAACAATGGCGGCGTCCTGGCAGCTGCCATCGGCCAAGAGGTTATCCACGTAGGATTGCCAGGACATATTTGCGTATTAGTTCAAACGAAGAATTACTTCTTAAAAGAGAGACACAAACTCTCTAGTAAAGCTGTTTCTTTGAGAAGATGGTACAAATTGCCAGTTGTTGTGTCTCCAACAGCACCCCGGCTCCGCCGCGTCCCTGCTGTAATCTGAGTTTGGGCAGCAAAAGAAGTCACCGCAATCGGGCTGCGACTGGGTGTAGTCCCTACGAAATCACTCCGCGCAGTGGTTGTTAGGCGCAAAATTTGTAGGGAATCACAGTCATACGCGGAAGAATAAATGTACGAGGGAGAATGATACGCAAGAGATCTAGTTGTTGTTTATTACGACCTTAGTAATTGTGTAGTCGTCCTATTATCTGTTATTTTAATTTACAAGTTATTTGCATTTAATTTAAATCATAGGCAAAGGAAGTGTAAAGATTAGTCGGAGTGACATCGTAAAGTTAATGGAATGGAAAATGACAATCCTCGACCTGTTGCACTGATCAGAACAGAGGGATTGCTTTTTTGTCCATAGGCCTAGCGCCTATCTTTCAAATACTGAACATGTTACCATAGGACAGTGGTTCCCAACCTTTTGTTTGACATCCCACATTTCTGGAGACCACATACACATTTTTCACGACAAAAAAGTGCAAGTTGTAAGGTATTTAAACCTACAGATGTGACAGTCTAAGATTGTAAATGGTGTAGAGAATATTTGAATTGTTATGTTATATGAATTAGTAATATTTATCAGTAGGCAATTATTTTTTCGTACTGTCAGACATTTCATCCAACCCCATTTGAATTCCAGGCGACCCCAAAAGGGGTCCCAACCCCAGTGTTGAAAAACACTGCCATAGCCTACTATCAGCAAAGGCCAAGTTAACTGGACATAAGAGGGGATTGGGCAGGCATGGATGAGCGGTTAGGGCGTCAGACTTGCATCCCAGAGGTTGCCGGTTGGTGGGGGGAGTAATCAACCAGTGCTCCCCCCCATCCTCCTCCATGACTGAGGTACCCTGAGCATGTTACCGTCCCACCGCACTGCTCCCCATGGGGCGCCACTGAGGGCTGCCCCCATGCACGGGTGAGGCATAAATGCAATTTCGTTGTGTGCAGTGTTCACTTGTGTGCTGTGGAGTGCTGTGTCACAATGACAATGGGAGTTGGAGTTTCCCAATGGGCTTTCACTTTTCACTTATAAGAGGGGATTTGACCAGGTAGCAAACCTGGTTTGTCCTGGGCCCAGGAAGAGAGAGAGAGGGGGGGGGGGGCATGATTTGTTCTTCATTACATTGTCTGTGGTTGGGTGGTGGTGCTTCCAGCTTTAGCCTGGGGCTGGGTAAAACTGTTAGTGGCCCTGTGAGTATTGCAATGCCCTTGGGTGCATTCTAATATGCGGACTACTGTCCTCCCTTGCTCACTTGCCTGCTTGTGGCCTTGTGATGACGTCACTGAAGACAGAAGTTTAACTCAATATCTCTCATTTTCTCATTTGCAATCGGGATGGTAAATGAAGAACAGTCCCCCAAAAGTTGTTGTGGCTAGGCTGACGGCGGGGAACCTTTATTGTTTTCTCCACGGTGGTGGGCCGTCAGCGAAACGCGAGGCCACAAGCACAGACTGAGGACGGGATATTGGAATCCACCGTCTGTCTGTCTGTCTGTCTGTCTGTCTGTCTGTCTGTCTGTCTGTCTGTCTGTCTGTCTGTCTGTCTGTCTGTCTGTCTGTCTGTCTGTCTGTCGGTCTGTCTGTCGGTCTGTTTGACGCCAGCAGCGTGGGTCACCTGCAGGAGGAGCCAAACACACACCGAGTCATGCACACTCGTGGGGCAAATGTAATCACCCACAGGGAGGCAGGTTGCCATCTCTGCACTTGTAAATGAGCCCGGACCTAAAACAACAGGGAGGAGGGAGATTACACAAATCTTGCTGTCTGGGACAGACCCCCCTCTCTCACGCTCTTGAGTGAGAAATCTGGAGCTATTTGATAATCCATCCAATCTGGGAGGGCATGTCACTTGCTTTCTTTAGTGTCCAATGGGGTTGCAGGTTAACCATTTTAAGAAAATGTACCATTATGACATCACGTTGGGGGTACCGCAGGCTCATAGGAGTCTATGTAGAACCTTAGAATCCTGGGGGAGTTCCCCCAACGTGATGTCATACCTGCAACCCCACCTTTAATTATTACCCATACCACTTGAAATATTTAGGACATGTCATATGTCTCTCTAAAGTAGTGTTTCTCAACGGGGGCTTTACAGCCCCCCATGGAACGTTAAGGAGCCTTTGGAGGGCTTTGAGAAGGACACCGAGAGGAGCAGGAATTAGTTGCCATTGGGAGACAATAGTCTGTTGTGTTTTTAATACTAAGGGGGACGTTGCTCTATGATGAGGTCTGGGGGTGTTTATTCAAAAAAGGTTGAGAATCACTGCTCTAAAGCTTATATTTGTATTTGTGAGGTGAAAAGTACAGGGCAAAAGTCCAATAATAATGTTATTAAACAGTCAACTTGTGTAAATACACAGTGGGTGTAGTTTGTAGAATATAGAGTGCTCTGATCTCGATGGTTTATAAGCTTCTTGGTTTTGGGTGGTCTTTAGTCCAAGGTAGGCTATTGTGCATCCAGTCAAAAATGAGAACAGATTTTTTTTGGCTAAGGCACTCCAAATTAAAATGCCACACATAAGAACAGAGTAGTGCATTTGTTAAGAGTATAGGAAATGACAGGTGCTGACAACTACTAGATGTGTCTGGTGAGATGATTTTCACTGGACCCCTCGGCCAACTTGCCTTTTTCGGACCCCCTCTTCCCATACAAATCAATGGATGAGGGGGCGAGGTCCATTTTACCCCACAGAAGTCTGTGACCGACCATGTTGAGACGGGCTTTCAATGTAGACACTGCCGCCTAGTGGACATGGGTGGTGTATACATATATAATAATAAAATTAAATGAAATAAAATAATAAACCTCACTAGAAGAACATCACGATGCTCTACACCCCCCCAACACCAAAGACACCTGAGGTTGTTGACTCTTCTGGGGCCCAGCAAGCTCCTTGGGGGGCATCTCCTGTGGACCCTCTTCCCCAACCAATGCCTCCACTTTTGTGGTGTTTTTATGTGTTTGTGATTGTCTATATGTGTTTGTGATGACTTCACCCCTGTTTGTGCTGTCTTTTAAATGTGCATATGTGCTGAGTTTTTTCCCCCTCAACATTGTAATGTAGCATTTGTAATGTGGAGGCATGCAATGTTTTCCCTCACATCTCCCTTTGTTATTCTGCACTAGTCTGTGTTCGGTGTACTCCAAACACAATTTTGTTGCTTTTTTCTGACAATGACAATTAAAACCCTTGACTTGACTTGAAACCACCAACTACCACCACCAGCCCTCCACACTGATCCACCTACCCCACACAAGGCTCACCTTTCCCGGTCTTCAGTCCAAGGACCGGCACCTGAACACCGGAGGACAAGCCGGGCTCCAGGCCTCCACATTGACCCGACTACCCCACACAAGGCTCATCTCTCTCGGGCTATGTCCCAGGACAGCACCCACCCCCCCACCCCCTTACCCCTCGAGCTCCATGCCCGTGACACTGCCGCCTTGTGGACATTAGTGGTGTTCACAATAACATAAAAGACAATAAATAAAGCACCAACCACAACCACCAGCACCACCAGCAACCCTCCACACTGAGTCACCTACCCCACAGAATACTCACCTTTCCTCGACTAGCTTATGTCCTAGGACATGACCTGGCCGAGCTCCAGGCCTCCATACGGGCCAGCCTACCCCATACAAGGCTTAACTTTCCGGGTTATGCCCCAGGAGTCTCAGGCCCAGATCCCAGGAGTAACCACCATGACTCCAGCCCCAGCTCTCGCTTCGCTTACGGCCATATCACGCTGAGCACGCCCAATCTCGTTCGATCTCAGAAGCAGTGTTGGGCCTGGTTGGTAGCCTACCTGGATGGGAGATCGCCTGGAAATGGGCCATTTCTGCCAGACTGAATTGTGTTCTTTCAAAGGTTCAGATACTGCCAGGACAACACACTACAAGTAAGTATTGCAAAATGAAGCTATGAAAACTGTCACTTTTTGGGACACAAAAGTATAAACCACTTAAACTAACATAAATTGTTACAGAAACTTCAGGTAATATTCAATGAAATTCAATGAAAACCTTTTATTGACAATACATGAATGAAACGTATGAAATGTGAAGAATTGCACATGCCTAATGCAAAAGGTATGTTAATTTCCGGAATACATGTCACTGTTCTTATTCTGAGTGATTAATGTAAAAAAATAATTTCAGGTAAGTACAGTATCATTGGTAAATGCACATTTAACCAAGAGGAATCTTGTGCTTAAAATCAGTTAATGCTACCTTAGTATTCTGAAAGGAAGCTATAGAAACATGAATGAAAAATGTAACTTTTTTCTATTTACAATGGGTATAAAACACTTCAAATTTTAATAGAAAAAAAAATAGTTGAATCGCTTTCTTATCACCTTTATATACAGTATACTAACATCACATGAATTTCATTACATTACATTGCATTTGGCAGACGCTTTATAGCCAAGCCCAAGTGACTTACAAACTAGGACTTGATAGATTTTGAAGCATACTTCACATTGGAACAGCACGTGCCGAGTTGCATTGACGTGAAATTCATGAAAAATTGCTGTTACTCGTCCTAGCAAGGCTAGAACACTTCACATTGAGAAATCCCAGAAATGAATGAAAGTTTTGTTTGAACCACATTTTACGGACGTGTATATCAGTGTTTCCCAACCTTTTTTGTCTCGCGTAACCCCTAAGCCTCTTAGTTGTGCCATGAGTACCCCCTAATTCATTGTCTATATTGCTTTCTCTGTCCTGATGTGACTGATCCATACATTGGTTATAATAATAACATTTTTCCAAGTACCCCCTGCAGTGTGCTCGCGTACCCCTAGTGGTACACGTACCCCTGGTTGGGAAACACTGGTGTATATGACGAAAATGTGCCAAAATGTATTAAAGGGACATTGCACCCCATTCACTAATGTTACCTTCATGAATACTTACCACCACCATCAAATTCTAAGTATTCATTATGACTGGAAAAATTGCACTTTTCATACATGAAAAGGGGGATCTTCTCCATGGTCTGCCATTTTGAATTTCCAAAAATAGCCATTTTTAGCTGCAAAAATGACTGTACTTGGACCATACTTGAAAATATTTGTTTATTACTAAGTAAACTTTCATGTAAAGAACAAATTTGGCAATAGGCAGCCCAGTTTCAATGAACAGCATAGTTGCAGTACCTTTTTTGACAATTTCCTGCACAGTGTCCCTTTAAAGGTGCACAATGTAATATTTTTGTAGTTATTTTCCAGAATTCATGCTGCCCATTCACAAATCACAAATGTTACCTTTTTCATGAATACTTACCACCACCATCAAATTCTAAGTGTTCATTATGACTGGGAAAATTGCACTTTTCATACATGAAAACGGGGATCTTCTCCATGGCTTTGAATGTCAAGAAATTGGCATTTTTAGCAAAAATGAGGCCTACTCTATTTTGTTTATACTACATAGGCCTAATATCCTTACTGCATGGGGTTGCCATATGGCAACCGTAAACTTTTTCCAGTTTTTCTAATAGAGGGTGCACTATAACCTGTTTATTTATACTTATTATTAGTGATAAGACAGCCTTTTACTTTGAAACCAAAAAAACTTTTCAAGTCACATGATTAAGAACTAAACACAGGAAGCCCTTTTTCATCACCTACTTTGGTGTGTGGAGGTCATCGCTCGAGGCCTCCATAAACCTGACCATACTAACATTTCAGTCCAAAATATTGTTGTAAAAAAATACAAACACTATCTGGAATATGTAAACTCTTATTTTTCATCATTAAAACAACTTTAGATGCAAAGGTTTTTTTGTAAAATGGTAAAATGTTATGGTTGCCATATGGCAACTTCATGCAGTTATGGAACAACATTGGGCATTCACCCCAATCAACCCCATTGGAATGACTTAGAATTAGATTAGTATGAGGATATTTTTACAGATATTTCTTATAATTTTTGTGCCAAATAAATCATTTGTACTTATATTTGTAATTTTAGACATGCTTAATGTGAAAATGCATTGTAAATGTTTGCAAATAAGTGTAAACAACCTTTTCGGAAGCTTTTATGTAAATGTGTGCACATGTCTATGGGCCGTCTTGTAGAGCATATTTTGCTATTTTACCAAAAATATTTTCACGAAATACTAAAAATATATATTTTTATTTATGTTATTTAATGAGTTCTAACATTCAGAGAGTAATATATTGACGATTTATGAAGGGAAAATTCTCTTTTTAAGGAAAAACCTGATTTTACACAAGATTCCACGACTGCATGAAGTATATTGTTATTGAACCATATGGCAACCATTAGCTAAAATCTTAATTAACCCTTTAATGCATAAGCCATTGGACTCACACTAACGCATAACATGGGTCTAAATAGACCCGCATTCATTTCCAATGTATTTCTGAGCATTAATCATGTATTCTCTCACACAACTTCTAAAACCAATACATTTTATCCCATAATTCTTCTAAAAGTAATTACATAGGTGGTCCTTAATTCAAAAAAGTATTTTTTAAAATGTTCTTATATTTTTATTTTACAAATAAACATGAATTTGGAATTAAATAACTAATTTCTAGACGTGGACCGAAAATGGCCCGCATTCATTTCTAATGGAAGTCTAAATCTTTCACTATAATAACTTCCACAATTAATGTATTTTAATAGCTAATGGATTAAAAGTTGTGATTTAGACTGTTTTTAATGCACAAAATGGGTGTTATTTTTTGTATCTTATATAAATGATCACACAAATAATTTCCCCCATTATTGCAGACATAGCCTATGGTTACCCAAGTCTGAAGTGTTTCACGTTAGGAACTAAAATATATTTAAAAGGATTCCAGTCAGGAACAAATGAACTGTTTTTGACCACTGTTGACCACTGCTGACCTATTGGATGTAAATATTCCGAGTCACGCATATTTGTGTAATAAGAGACGGTGTGATCGGAGGAGGGAAATAGCCTATATCAGGGCATAATTAATGTGCATAATTATTAGGCAACTTTGCTTTCCTATGGGAAAATATGCCACAAAAGACATCTAACAAACTCCAAAAATACTATAAACAATTTTGATGTCTTCCAGAGGGGTGTGGCTGTCTTGAAATATTGGTCACATCCGTCTAAAGCACTGTTACAAAGCCATCAGTGTCACATGACATGAGCTCACAAAGTCAAACTACCACAAAAGTATTACCTGCAGTACTGTTATATTCCAGAACTGACACCTACATTGAGTGTCCACAAGAACATTGTATTCAGCACTCAGATACATGGCCAAGGTAAAACAGGCTGAAACCTGAAGACCACTCAACAAGAAACTTAAGTCAAGACTGGGTCAAGAAATGTCTTTAGACAGTTTTTTTCAATGGTTTTATGAACTAGTGAAGGTGACTGTTAATGGACCAGGTAGATGAGTCTATGGCTAGATGCAATGTGCACACTTACACGAGTTCCTGAGTTCCACTCAAATGCCAGCAAAGTACAGCATAAATACCATGGTCTTCAAAAGATGCAAATGTCTTCCTCTCAATGATCCAGCCATGGGCTCATCCACCCTGTCTGTCAAGAGTCACTTTCCCAAGTCCATATAGGCCTAACTTTGAAAACTCTGTCCCCAGGTATTTTTGACCCAGTCTTGACTTAATTAACTTGTCTAGTGTCATCCCTTCTTACCTTGGCCATATCTCTGAGTGCTCAATGCCCTGTTCTTCTGGACACTTGGTGTAGGTTTCTGTTGTGTAATATTAAATGACTGCAGGGTAATACTTTTTTGTAGCTTCACCTTAAATTCTTCTCAATTTTTGGCTGTGATATTTCTTACGAGACTGATGACTTTGTAATGATGCATTTCATAATTCTGTGGTAAAGTGACCAACGTCTTGCCAATTTCACGACAGCCACATCCCTCTAGAAGACTTCAAAATTGTTAATCGACTTTTCAGAGTTTGTTAGATCTATTTTGTGGCCCATTTTCCAAGAAGACAACAAAGTTGCCTAATAATTATGCACACCTGATATAAGGTGTTGGGCACCTTCGACATCAGCCCCATATTTTTATACAAATATGCATGGCCTGGAATGCTTAAATCCGATAGGTTTTCAAGTTCATATAGATTCCTGTTGGAAAATAAGCATAAAAAAGACAATATGGTCAAAAAACATGTTTGCCTAATAATTCTGTATATAAAAAATGAATGCGGATCATTTTTGACCCATGTGTGTAAATATCATATAATTGTATAAAAAGATGTCTATTTCAAAGAATAACCATAAAGTATTTGAATTAAGTATTAATGTTGGGAGTTAATACTCCATAAATGACAAAAAGTTGATTTTTTAGTAAAAGAATCAAAATCCTTTCTCAATATGGCTAAGAGACATTAAGCTTGTGATGAAATTACATAGGAAATGAATGCGGGTCTATTTAGACCCATGTGTCTAAATATCATATAGTTATATAAAATGACTTCTATATCAAAGAATAACCATCAAGTATTTAAAATAAGTATTGATGTTGGGAGTTAATACTCCATAAATGATAAAAAGTTGGACTTTTAGTAAAATAATCAAAATCCTTTTTCAATATGGCTAAGAGACATTAAGCTTGTGATGAAATTACATAGGAAATGAATGCGGGTCTATTTAGACCCATGTTATGCGTTAAAGGGGTAATAACCAAAAAAGTGTTTTTACGCAAAAAGTTATGATGCATAAAAAGAAATTAAGTCATCTAAGGGACAAAAACGAGTCAATTGAGGAATTCATGGAGTGCTGAGTAAGAAAATTGTATTATTACAAAGATATAGAAATTTTAAACTCAGCCGGGTCTATTTAGACCCATGTTATGCGTTAAAGGGTTAATTATTATTATTTTTTTTTTTTTTGGAAATCTATTATTTAACTCATTTTAACACTAAAAAAGCACTGAAACATTTTTTACAATGTAAAAATAATAATTCATGCAGTAGAGCAGGGATGTCAAACTCAGGCCCGGGGGCCAAATTTGGCCCGCGAAGCCATTTTATTCGGCCCGCGAGATCATTTAAAATATCTATTACAGTTGGCCCACATACACCTTAATGTATAGTGTAACATGACTTGAACATGAAATTTGCTGTGTCACGGGATGTGCAGACACATTTGAACTAACAAATATGATGGGAAAGAGAGTGTGTGAAATTTAACTATGAATATGAAGTGCATGTACACACAATTTTAGTCCATTTTTAAAAATAAATGTTGAGTTCGGCCCGCGACTTTGTTGCAGATTTTGAATTTGGCCCTCAGTCAATTTGGGTTTGACAGTTGAAACCCCTGCAGTAGAGGGTTAAAATACCTACTCCGGCCACAAGCTTACACAGTGCACCTTTAATGTTATTTCAATGCTTGAAAGGCTTTTTCAAGCACACCGACCTAACATGGTGGCACAATGTGCTGAACTGAGCTCGACATGCAGTATTTACTTACTCTAGCTCCCCAACAACAACAAAAACAATTGGTCCAGAAGCGGTAATAACGGTGTAAACTTTAATTTCATGTTAAAAATTACAATATTTATATTATTTCTAACAGTAATAAAATGTTTACATTTTTTAAATATATTTTTTATTGTGGTTATGTATACTTTCTATTCTTTCACAGACATTATGGCATTTAAAAACAAATATATATAGCATATTCTATCAAACACACTTCTCCCACTTCTTCTGTAAAGCGTAGCCTATTAGGAGCACTGTGGGAACGGCATGTGTCCGTCATGACAGCGTTGTGCCAATGCAGGGCTGCCTCGTGTGAGTCTCATGCCGGCTTTGCAGACGAATGTCACCTGGGGAGTGTTACAAGAATGTGGTTAAGTGATAAACCTGGCTAAGTAAACCTGCACGAAGTAGTTAATCATTAAATATATTAAAGCCAATGTGTCATTTAGTTAAGACAATGATCACTCCAGGCTCCTTTATTAGATGATTTAGGACTACCTGGTCCTTATGGGGGATGTAGCGCAGGTCAGGCTTTTTGATCTTGAACTCTATGTTCCTCTGATCCATGGCCTGTGGTGTCACCGTGCAGGGCGCTAAACACACACACACACACACACACACACACACACACACACACACACACACACACACACACACACACACACACACACACACACACACACACACACACACACACACACACACACACACACACACACACACAGGTGTCAACATCCCAAACAGAAATGTTAACTTAAAGATGTTGGTTTTGTTATTTGTTTCTTTTATTCAGTACTGTGTACTCTAGCAGTATTGGAAGTGGGCTGTCGCACCACTCACCCCAACACCTATAGTAGCACTCACCCCAACACTAGCACTTACCCCAACACCTATAGTAGCACTCACCCCAACACTAGCATGTACCCCAACACCTATAGTAGCACTCACCCCAACACTAGCACTTACCCCAACACCTATAGTAGCACTCACCCCAACACTAGCACTTACCCCAACACCTATAGTAGCACTCACCCCAACACTAGCACTTACGATTACGATTGTACTTTATTGTCAGTTTACACTGAAATCCATTTTGCATCTCAGTGTAAACTGACAATAAAGTCTAATTGTAATTGTAATCTTTACCCCAACACCTTATAGTAGCACTCACTCCAACACTAGCACTTACCCCAACACCTTATCGTTCTTGTCCATGTCCCACTCCAGCACTGCATATATGAAGGGTAGTAGTTACTCTCGCCCTCTAGTTTGTAGTAGGGTGGGCATTTCAACTGCACCCATTCCTTATGGCTGTACACATCCTTACTGGTGCCAGTCACATCTGCAAATCTAACCTGAGGTGGACTGCAGAAACCATCAGGCACCACTGTTAACACAGATATAGGAACCATTAGGCAACACTGTATGCCACTGGTCTCCAAACAACGGCCCACGGGCCAACAGCGGCCCGCGGGCAGCAAATTTCTGGCCCGCTATGAGGTCCTTAAAAATGAAACCATAAATGCGCCTATTTGTGGCCATGCGCGATTTTCGATCACAAAAACGTCAGTTATCTCTCCTAAGCATTCACAAACAGTTAAATCTTATAATAACAGTCTCATGACAGACATTGACAATGAGGGAAAATGGTGAAGTGCAATCTGTTGTCTCCTAGACATCTAGAGAAGCCGTTATTCATCATTGCGTTTACCTCGGTCATCAGACCTCGCAATTGTGCGGTATCGAAGCACTCTCCTCTCTTCTGGTTGAAAATGAGGACAATTCTCTCCTTCCCTATTTTTATGTATTTAGCAGGCCAGATACATGTTGTCTTTTGTTTACTCACATTTATGTGAAGTTTGGATGACAATTATCCCGTATTTTGGAAGTATCATTTATGCAAGGTAGTAGCCTACATGTAGAGACGTTAACGCAATTCAAGCTCCAGAGAACAGTCGTTACCAAAAGAGGACAAAAACGAAACCAGTTCCTTTAAAATGTCTTGGAAATATAGAGCCAGGTAGAAGATTAGCTGAGTATTCCTGAAGGTCAACGTTGCTGGGTGCAGCCTGCGCGCCGCGGTGAGCCGCGCCCTTTCTATTAAACCTGGAGAGTCATGAGGCGCGAAGCGCACAGTTATTTAAGCCAAGTCGGCAGAGTTTTCTCAACTCTCTTCTGTTTGCAAATGTAAACGATTCTCCTTTGCTTCTATTGTATGTTTTTGTTATATCAGTTTTGCTTTGTCTTGCACTCGTAATATTCAAGGTCTGGCTGACCGTATCTGTAGCCTATTTCTGTATCGCACGTGTATAACTGTATCGCATTCCTAATTTAGCCGATCTGAAGGCGCCACGGGAGCATCTGAGAACAGTAGGCTACCTTGCTCCACCCTACCCCTAACCCGAATTTCAGAAATGTCCAGGAAACATACGTAGGCCAGTAGTTAGGCAGAATAGGGTTTAATATTCCTGATGGCCCACCTCATCTCCCCGACAGCCCCGACGGTGCACGGTGCTCATGAGCGTGTTTCCCTTTGTTCAACCAGAAGAGTCTTGAGCGCTCAGTTATGCAGTTAGAGCACTCACTCTGTCCTCTGTTAAATCTGGACGATTCTCCTCCCCTGCACTATTTTTGTGTATTTGTGATATCACCCTCTTTGCATTTTAGCTGGCGTACTGTAGTAGCCCATTCTAAATGTGGAGGATATTTTTCCCCCGTAGTTTGGTAGGGGCGCGTTATGTGAGATCAGTTGAGCAGAGAATGCATGATGCATCGGGAATGCATTGGAGGAAAACTAATATGATTTTCGAAAACGACCGCAATAAAGAAATATATAGACGAGCATTCCTGGAAACTAACTATTTCATCTGCCTGGGTGCCACCTGTTGCATGGGCTTGCGTCTTTTCTGTTCAGGCAGAGGTGAGATGCAGCGCACGAGTTCAATGAGATTTAATCGCTATGGAAATGACTTTTGTTCCTCGATCGAATTGGGATTTTAGCGCACATTGACCTATATTTGTTTTAGGTCTTGTCATGTAGCCTAAATCTCTCTCCCCCTCCCTCCCTCCGTGCCGTGACTGAAGTGGCTCTGCTGGAGAGCACGTTCAGCAGTTGAACATGCATTCAGCAGTTGAACGTGCTCTCTCTCTCTCTCGTTAACCTGTCCACAGTTGGTCTTTATTTACATTCCTCCCTGGCACTATATTGCAACAGCTAATACTAATATTTTAATATTTCAACAGTGTTTCTATTATTTATTTTTTATTATTATTATTATTTATTTATTTATTTATTTTTTTGGGGGGGGGGGGGGGGGGGGGTCTGGCCCGCGGCCTCGCTTGCTCTACATTATTTGGCCCTTGGGAAAAGTTAATTGGAGACCACTGCTGTATGGGAACACTGTAAACAGAAGAACTATAAGGCAAAAGTGTAAAGCACGAGTTGTAGAGCACGAGTTACAGTACATGCAAAGTCATTGCACCAACAGGCGGAACGCAGGAACATACCACATCTTGGGAAAGTGTTGCTCCACCGCCCGTTTTTTTGACAGGTTGCTTCTGGCTCCCCAACGAGACGCAGGTCATTTGAAGAGCAGCTGAAGTGCAGTGTTGTCCCCATCCGTATTGGGCCGTCGCCACCAGGCAGCCCATGCACACGCACTCCGTGTGGGATGTCACTACGTGGACACCTGACCTCTAGGAGAGGTGAGAGAGGCACACAACAGGTTGACTACGTACAGTACATCCATCCAGGCTAGTGGTTGGCATAGGCCGAAAGCAAGTAAATATACAGAGCAAATAGTTTTTCATAATAATAGTTATGTATAATAGTTTTTTTATAATAATTTTGCTCTGAGGGCCTGAAGTGTGGATTTGAACCCTCAACCATCTGATCTGAAGACCAGCTCCCTAATTTAGGCTACGACTGCCTGTTATACTGTACCTTTGCACACAGGAAACGGTGTGCTCCATTCTCCACTAGCCGTGCAGGTCACCCACTCCTCCCCCTGGAGGGCTTTCCCGTCCTGGGCGCAGGAGAAGTGCAGGGTGTCCCCCACCCTCCACCGGCCTCCATGGGTGGCAGTGCCCGTCACCGTCACACTGGGGTCTGTCTGGCCCAGCTCACATGTGATCTCTGAGGGGTTGACAGCACAAGCACTACACTCAAAAACACTGCTCCCAAAACCTAGACCAGGGCTGTCAAAATCATTTCAGCCCAGGAGCCAGCTGATTTGATGTCAAGTGGTCCCAGGGCTGGGACTGGCCATCTGGCATAGCGGGCATTTCCAGGTGGGACCACCAGTGAGTCAGTTCTACGCCGCTTATTATGAGGAACCCTGTTAAAGGGGTATGCCACTATTTTGGGGCTTAGTACAATTAAAATCGTTGGCCATGGTTTATAAAGGTGGGTAAGTGTCTTATTTTTCATGTTAAGCGTTGTCTTGCTTTAAGACAAGTTAAAAGAGGGAGTATGTCGCTAAGCTAGTGAAAGTCAATGGATCCGTGTAGCATGTAGCCAAAATAGTGGCATACTCCTTTAAGCTAAAAGTGTCTTGGCCCTATTTGTCCCCAAGTCCTGGCCTGAGTGGGCCAGACCAGTAATGTCATTGGGAAATGTTACAAATGTTAGCTTCATATTGAAATCACTTTGCTAATCAATCATCTGGAATTGGATGTCAGCGGGCATATCACAAGCATCGACTGTTAATGCAGAGTAAATAACTGGAACTCAAGTTCTACTAACAATCTGAAAATCTCAGACACCTGCAACAACTTATGGGCAAGATATTTGCTTTTTGACATTCTTATTTTTTCCCCATCTGGCCCCCGGTCCTTATGTTTGACACCACTGACCTGGGGTGAATTTCTCAAAACCAAAGTTGCTACTACATTAGCTACTTTGTTGTTTTCAATGCATTTTCCCATTGGCAACTACCGAAGTTGCTAACAGGCTAACAACTTCCCTTTTGAGAAACTCACCCCTGGACTATCCTGTATTTGCTGAAAGCAATTTATTTTAAACACAAATGCCATGCAGTCATGGTACACTTCTGTATATTTTATATTACTTAAAAACTTGAGCTTAAACGAAAACTGTAATATAATTTCATGCAAGACAGTGGCTTTATTTTATTTCTCTTTGCATGAGAAAGTAAAAAGGAAAAAGAAATTGATAAAGCCGACTTGACTTGAAAAACTTTACTAAGGAGTGCCTCAAAAGTTGTTCTTCATCTTTTCTTGACTTGACTTCCTTACCTTGGCAGATCGTCCAGGGGTGTAGAGTAGTGTAGTGTTATATAGTAGTGTGTGTGTGTGTGTGTGTGTGTGTGTGTGTGTGTGTGTGTGTGTGTGTGTGTGTGGAGCCCTGCACGGTGACACCACAGGCCATGGATCAGAGGAACATAGAGTTCAAGGTCAAAAAGCCTGACCTGCGCTACATCCCCCATAAGGACCAGGTAGTCCTAAATCATCTAATAGAGGAGTCTGGAGTGGCAGCTGGGCTAGCGGTACAGTGTAGTGTAGTCAGAGATTCTTTAAGTATATAGAGATATGCCAATGTAATAGGTTGCTATGGTCACCTAACCTGATCAGGTTCTGGTCTGCCTAAAGGGGCGTGTCATAATACTCCTACAATGAATAGAACAGTCCTTAGGTCTGCCTAAAGGGGGATCCCCCCCCTCCCCCTTGCAATAGTAGAACTCGGAAACAATGGGAAAATGGAATCTCGCTCTCTCTCTACTCTCTCTGGTGTAGTGTTTCTGTATGTAGCCTAGTGCAGTGTACCTTGACTGCTACACCAGGGGTACACTGTGGTGGTGAAGTATCTTAAATTACCTTCGCAAGTGGGCCAGCGGTGACTCCACTGCCCCGTAGCCGTGCAGCTGATCTCCCTCTGGCCCATCAGGGCCATCCCCGGCCCACACGCCAGCTGGAGCTTATGGCCATACTCGATGGCAGCGTCCTCCATCTCAGGGAGACCAGTCATCATCAAACCAGGGAGGTCCGGTGGAGGCTCACAGGAAATAGCTACAGGGAGCAGCAGGGGGACAAACAGAGTGTTTAAGGTTCATGTCGTGAAGCATGAATCCAACCACTACTCTCCTCCATCCTCCTCCATGACTGAGGTACCCTGAGCATGGTACCGTCCCACCGCACTACTCCCTTGGGGCTGCCCCCTTACCCGCGTGAGGCATGAATGCAGTTTCGTTGTGCGCAGTGATCACTGTGTGCAATAGAGTTGGGCTTTCACTTCACTTTCATTTTCCCGAGATCAGTCACTTGTCAGTGGTGTGCTCATCAGAGAGAAGTCAACAAAACACAGAATCACTCATTGCATAAAGTCAAGTTAAGTGTTTTGTTCATTCCAGCTCAGAGAACGAGAGAGAGAGAGAGAGAGAGAGAGAGAGAGAGAGAGAGAGAGAGAGAGAGAGAGAGAGAGAGAGGGAGAGGGAGAGAGAGAGAGAGAGAGAGAGAGAGAGAGAGAGAGAGAGAGAGAGAGAGAGAGAGAACAACATTCATGCGTAGTACATCTCAAGGGGGTTGGACAACTTTTGGCTAGGCCTTAGCACCACCCAATGCTACTTTGTCTGTTTGAAGCACATGTTTGTTTGAAACACAATGTGTTTGTATCAATTCAACTCTTTGAGTGTTGAATTTACACTTAAGAGAGTTGAATTGAACACTGTTTTATATCGCTTTTCAGTGGGAACTCTCAGTGTTCAATTTGACATCAAAATCAAATGGGAGTACATCTTTTCAGACTGGTATTGATTCAGCGCTGCATTTATCTTTATCTGTGTATGGAGAATGAGTTGGGTCCTGCATCATATTAGAATAACAGCCCAAAAGGCTATTATTCACTACAGATTAGATATGTAAATACACTATTTGTGTTCATAATCGATTTGTGTCCAAGTTTATGTTTAATTGTAGTGAAAATGATCAAAACTCCAGACATTATGTGTGTCCAGCATGTTTAATGGAAATCACCAAATAGATGAACTCGACCGCCAGGGGGTGCTGAAATTCAAAAATTGAAATTCTACCTTGAAATGTACATCTGCCACTTTCAAAAGGAAAACAAAACTGCACCTTGTTGAGCAACAAGTCTGTTCCCGGACCTACTGGTCTAAATGTTCAGTTTGAGCTCTGGGTTTTGGGTCTGGGTTTTCATGTTTTGTATGTGTATCTGTGACAAGTGTTGTGATTTATCTTTGACTAAAAACATGATGACATCAGCTGACTGTCCTGCGTCCTCCTGAATGATAGCCTATACGTGCAGTATGTCTGTGTTTGGTGACACTTTATTTTATACGGTTTGCATGATGTTAGCCGCTAGTACATGCCTAATTGACTCAGAAGACATGTGTTGAGTAAAGTCAATCATTTGTTAGATGTCTAGTCACACATTTCTTCTTCACTGCTAATATAGCCTTTATTGATATAATCGTAATTAGGACCGCATACACCCTTAACACATCTTATAAGTCACTTATATATAGACAGTAATTAGTGACTAACAAGTTAACCTTATTATAACCTAGCTTTCCTGTATCCGCCCCTAACCAATCACTTCAAGGGGAGTGAAAGTAATTTTCAAATATAATTTTAACAGGCCTTTGGCTTATCAAAAGCAACAAAACAAAGAAACCATTGAAGTGTGTTCAGACAGTTTTGATGAATTAGTCCATAAAATCTTCAACCTACCTTCACAAACTGGCAAATTGCCGCTCCATCCTTCAACCATGCACACCCTTGTGTCAAATCGGCTCATTAGTCGGTAGCTAGGCCAAAGATAAAGATTGAAAATAGATACATAGCATGGTAAATATCAGCCTATCAGAACTTTATGTTTAATATATCACACTACACACACTGTGACAAGGTCATGGACACTGCTTTGGTCACTGCTTTGGCATGGTCATTGCACTTGTTACATTGATCTTACTGAAAAAAGGAGCAGCAGAGTAGCAACAACAGCATCAGTAACTGAAGAGACAATACTTACCCGTCATTGCAGCTGTACTTTATGATGGTGCCAAACACCAGGTCGGTCCCCTGGACAATGTCGTAGCTACCGTTTGGGGTGTCCTCTGGCAACTCACATGGCCTGGCTAGGGTCAGAGAGGCCAGAAGAACACAGTAACATTAACAACAACCACAGATATTATCTATTAATTATTACTAACCCTCACTCACATGGCCTGGCTTGGAGAGACCAGTACAATAACAACAGCAGATAAAATAAAACCTGTAGGCCTATTTATTTAGGCCAGTATTATAGCCTGGTGAACCAGCGCCACCCGCTGGACGGCAAAATGGTTTGTCTACGGGTGGGTCTGGCCTCGCATAATGATTCAATGACGCCAGAATGCCATGAATCTGGCAAACCAATTACAACGCAAAGATGTGTTTTGAATCAAAGCGGGCAGGGTTTTGAGGGAAGGTTGTTCTCATCAACAATCTTCGGATGTATTATGCATCGAGGCCAGACTAAATTAGACATCCACATTTAGTCTGGTTTATCAGGCTAGCAGTATTATGGAATTAATTCAAAGCGCTACTAAAATAAAATAGAGTAAAGTAGAATAGAAAAGAGAATACTAGAATAGTGTAGTGTACAGCAGAATAGAACAGAGCAGAATACAATATAATACAACACAACACAGTAGAAGAGAATAGAATGCCTTCATTTAGGGCCACTTGTTTGAAAGTAAGTGCTTCTCTATTCCTGCCATGAATGCACATAAAATAAATAGCAATGCATGGCTTAGTGAACAGTAAAAACAAATAAGGGGTGGGTAGTTATGGGACAACAATAGTAATAAATACACGTAAATGAAGTGATGGATTTTATAATATACTACATTAGACTATACGCAATCTGTTACCAGAAAAAAAACACTCCAAACCGGGTCAGCCACTGGTGAGTAAACAGTACATGGTGGAGGGTAAATAAACGTTCTACCATCTTGACTCAGAAATGTAAACACATGTTGTAAATGTTCTATCATCTTGACTCACGTGGGTAAATACGGTTAGTGTTATAAATGTTCACTCATGAATGTAAGTAAATGTTATAAATGTTAAGTCATCTTGACTCAAGTAAATATTTTATACACCAAGTGTTCTACAGCATTACATCATGACTCATGAATGTAAATAAATGTTATAAGTGCTCTATTACCATGACGCATGAATGTAAATAAGTACTATGAGTGTATTATGTCATGACTCACGAATGCACCTCCCGCGGCGAACAGGGACCCATGTGCTGTTGGAGCAGGAGTAGACGGTGCGTCCGGCCGATGCGTACCCCAGCTGGCAGGAGAAGGCCAGCAGGCTGCCGTGGAGGTAGCGCTCCCTCACATACTCCTCCGACACCTCCGCATTCGCCACCACCGGTAGCGACGCCGCTAGACACACTACACCACATAGAGGAGAGATATACTGTGTAGGCCTATATAAAACTTACAACGCTGATACACCTCCACATTCAACTACACAGTGAGTTTGCCTTTTCAACAGTATTAAAAATACAGTTGGTGTGCCCACAAACGCAACAATGCAACGACTCAAGACCAAAGCAGGGACATGAGAAGGACATGAGGAGGATTCACATAAATGATAGGGGAGCTACACTGCTACAAAAGTTATGCAGGAATAGGGGGTCAAGGTTAGGGCCAGGGTCGGTACTGGGCACAGGCAGACAAGGCGCTCGCCTAAGGTACCAAATGTCTTTGGGGCACTACTAACGGACGAAATATCCCACAGAATTACAATGTCAAGCGAAATAAGATAGAGATGAGATTAGAGATTAGAGATAAGATTACATTTTACATTGACAATGATTATTCATGGGTGCTCGATATGAAATAAACACTAGATCAGCTGTGCCCAATCAGATGTACAATGCTATGTTTACAGTTGCCAGTTTCTACATTTTTAAGTGCTTGACTAGGGCAGTGTTTCCCAACCTTTTGTGTCTCATGTACCCCCCAAACCATTTCATTGTACCATGAGTACCCCCTAACTCATATTTTACATTGCTTTTTCTATTCCAGTGTGACTTTGCTCCATGCATTTGTTCAAATTAAATTTTCCCAAGTACCCCCTGCAGTATGCTCGCGTACCCCTAGTGGTACACGTACCCCTGGTTGGGAAACACTGGTCTAGGGCACCAAATTTACTAGAACTGGCCTTGGTCAGGGCACCGTCACTGTCCATCATTGATAGGGGAGATAAACTACTACATTGTACACAAGTTCCATTAGGGAGGCAAGATTAGTCACATCATTGCCCATCTCTGTCAACACTGAAGTCGCTACATGCAGTTAGCAATGCAAGTTTAGAGCACATTGCCCATCCCTAATATTACATTTCATTTCACTTAGCTGACGCTTTCATTTTATTCAAAGCGACTTACAGTTATTATTTGTCAGGGTATTGGTCACAGTCCCTGGAACAATGTGGGGTTAGGTGCCTTGCTCAAGGGCACTTCAGCCATGGATAGAGATGTAGGGAGAGGTCAGGGGAGATTTGAACCTGCAACCCCCAGATCAAAAGACCAACTCTCTAACCACTAGGCCACGGCTGCTGTCCATACTGAAACTGCTACACAGTGTCAGGAATGAAAGGTTGGCTCTGGTTTCAAAAGTACATAAACAAGCTAGAAATGTACACTAGAAAATATTTTGACTCACAAAAGGGGACAACATGACTAACAAAAGAAGGCATTAACAAAAGATATCAAGAAGACAAAGTTAGACACATCGGGAAAACTCACAATAGAGAACAAAGTGACATACAAAAGAGAGGAAGAGATATTAAGAAGACAGTTACAGTCACCTCCAGCGACCTTGTGCACACTGATAGACTGCAACACTTGACAAAATAAAAGGTAAAGGTTACATTTGTACCTAGACGTTACATTGAAAGTATCATGGTAAAGTTGGTTCCACACACATCTCAAGCTTCATTATATTGGTGCACTTCACAGAACAGTAAGCAGTTAGGGCGTGGGGCGGTTAGGGCGTCGGACTTATAACCCAAAGGTTGCCGGTTGAACTCCAGACCCGGTAGTTTGGTGCTCTCCCCCATCCTCCTCCATCACTGAGGTACCCTGAGCATGGCACTGTCCCGCCACACTGCTCCCTTTCGGGCGCCATTGGGGGCTGCCCCTTGCACGGGTGAGGCATAAATGCTGTATGTGCAGTGTGCACTTGCATGCTGTGTCACAATGACAATGGGAGTTGGAGATTCCCAGTTGGGCTTTCACATTACATTACACAACACTATACAGTACACTACACTGTTCTATGTAGATGCTTGTGATAAACAAGCCACAGACGTGTAGATGAATACAGCAGTAAGCAAACAAATGAATGAAGTCAATCTTTAGTTGCTTTTGGTGTAAATAGAGTATCTATGGGACCACAGCAACTACTTCCACTACTTCTACTATTACTCCTATTACTACTCCTGCTCATCTTACCTCCATCAGGTTCCTCTGTCTGTGAAGAAGCCAACACCACACAACACAGGAGCAGTACAGCTGTTTTCATGGCTAGTCCAGGTGGCTTGGCTTGTGTGTCTGATAGGGAATGTCATGGACTGGTTAATATTTAAGGCAGAGGGACGGCCTCCTCGCGGACCCACAATCACACACACACAGACAAACACAAAAGAAAACAAGAATGTGGGAGTGAAGAGCGAGACTTTTCATGCAATCCCATTTGTAGATTTTTTTTTCTGATCCCATTGAGGGGCGGGACTCTGGCTGTCTGTTTCATGAACCGTGTGTGTGTGTGTGTGTGTGTGTGTGTGTGTGTGTGTGTGTGTGTGTGTGTGTGTGTGTGTGTGTGTGTGTGTGTGTGTGTGTGTCATCATCATTGGGCAAAAGGGAGGTCAGTGATTGTGATGCAACACTTCCGGGTGGTGGGTCATCGTCAACATGCTCTTTCAGAATTTTCCAGACCCAATTGTAGTTAGCGGGATGTGGGGTTTGAGAGACATAAAAAAGGGGGTGGACATCCCAGGGTCATACACACCTTGCCATATACAGGTATTAGCTCCATAGCTTTTGGTGTGTTTCAGCCCCAATTCAAACTAGGATTTATCCTACCTCAAACTACACAAAGTTTACTGGAGTGGGACCTTAAACTTGCTAACTCAGTGGGAGCTGAAGTAATTCAGGTCAGATAAATGGACAGCCGTGGAATGGTTAAGAAAATGGGCTTTAAATCAGAGGGTTGCTGGTTGTAATCCTACCCTTCCACCGCATTCCATGGCTGAGGTGCTGTTGAGCAAGGCAATTAACACCATACTGCTCCAGGGACTGTAACCAATACCCTGTAAATAAGTTTATTTGGGTAAAACCAGCAGCTATGTGTAATGTAAAGTAAATAAGTCTCACATCCAGGCCTCATTTGATGTAGTCAAGCACAGCGATTAACTCAAAGCTGATCAAAGGCAAATGTAGGCTAAAGCATGACTTCAGCTTGCACTTGGTCAGTTGCAGTATGTGTAATTTACACTCATATAACATGGCAAGAAGTCATAGACTTTTTGTTATTATTTATTTTGTTTACATATGTACCAACAATAAATTAAACAATAAATGAATCAATAAATTAATCAATTGTTACAATAGAGTAAGAGCCACTTATTCCCCCTGTTCCATCTCTTCCATGTGCATGTGACTTCCACGAGACTGCCAAGGTGTTTGTGGGTGAGTAATGGAAGCTGCCAGGAGCGATCGTGTTGCAGTCATGAAAACATGGCTGAAAATCAGTGGCTCCTACTGCAAATAAAACATATAAATTATACATTGTCACAAAGGCATGTCATACCACGAGGGACAGCGAATGTAAAATGTCTTCTCTTGTCTTGCTGCATAAAAGTTATGCAGATTTTATGAGAAAGAAAGAGAGGCATCAGGAGGAACTGCAGAGCTGGATCAAACAGTTTCATGACGCGAGAAAGAGATTACATGACACTTGTGAGAATCTGGGTGGCATGGGTCTCTGACACATCTGGGAAAAGACGGGCTGATCTTCCTTGTAACACTTTTAATCCATACGTGAGACACTGTTTGCATGCCTACATGTTTGAACAAGACAGTCATCATGAGAGCATGTCATATGACCACAGATGAGAGGCGTGCAGTAAGAGTGGTGAAGCTGTCGACCACAGATGAGAGACAGACATAGATCAGTGAGATCAAAGTTACTCAGACTTGTAAAAGCCTGCACATCCGAATTCTTACCACGGGAGCAGGGCCAAATAAATAAAGGGAAAAAAGTCCTGTATCATAACGCAATCAAGCAACATGTCAGGATTGTACAGGTAGCTGTTAATACCTGCTGGGCATTGCTGCCTGTCGCACCTCCTCCGGTGCCCATGGGTCAGCGAGAGAAAATAAGACTTGTGACACAAACATCTTTATTGTATAAATTACTAGACAAACATAGGGAATACACATTCACATTCATCATGCATGCACAGGAGGTGCCTTCCTCAACCACCTTCGCAGGTAGCTGTAGCCCTACGCCAGAAGCAGATGTCGTCAGGTGGTGTCCAGCCTTCTCTGCGGTGTTTCGGCCCTGAACCACAACACCGCCAACTCCAGCTAGTGGGCCAACAGTGAGTGGCCAGGCTCACTGCCCATCTGCTTCTGGCGTACAGCTCACACCAACAATACATACGTTTCATACATTTGATAAACATAAAAAAAATAATAATATATATATATATTTTTTAAATATTGTAAATAAAAAAGTGGAAGTTTGGTGAGATTCTATGCGTTTACATGAGACACTTAAGTCCGATTTAACTCACTTTAAATCTGATTAAACCTTAATTCCACTCTAGAATTATCATGTAAACACTTACCGAACAGGGTTTAAGTTTATTCGGATTTAAACTTAAGTCCGATTAAAGTGGGTGATTTATTCCTCTTTTAAATCCGATTAAACACGTTTCTCTGTCATGTAGGCTAACCTTTTATTCAGAATTACAATAGGTCCAGTCGTTCCACGCATGCTCGTTGGCCACACGATGTCGCCAAGAGCCCGTGCTCTTTGCTAGTGAGAAAAAAAATGGCGGCATTTCCTGTTGATTTTCAATAGAACAGATGATTTGTTCAGTAAGGTATCTTATAATAATTCTGCAATTTTTCACTTTTAACCAATCTGGGGCCCCCTGGTAGGTGGGGGCCCCAAGGCTGCAGCCATATCTAGCCTGTGCATTGATCCCGCCCTGGGCGTATAGGACACTGCTGGGGAAAGGAGTAGACTATGTTTCATCTTAGAGGCATTCTACAAGAAGAGTCTTACAGGTAATCAAGAAATAACAAATAAAACGTTGAAAATGTGTCACTTAGCCAAACATGTGATGTACACAAATAATTTTCTCTCTCTTTTTTTCCCGAAGGCAAGACAAGTCAGTACATATTACTGTACACAGTCATACACAAGAGATATATGAAGAAGAAAGAGTAACTGCACCCAAACCACACCCCAGACTATGGTGATCTAAAGGAGAAACATTTGGGATTTTGAAGATATTCAAAGTAGCCACCCCTACGATGAGTAGCTGGTTGGCAAGCGCTAATACAGACCTCGCTACTGTATAGCAAATACATCACCTTCTAGTCACATTTGCCAACTCAGCACACCTCAGTACTGTCAGTGATTGCTTTGTCACTTAATGAGTTTTGAATAAACGCTCTTGTTTCAACTCATTTGAAGAGGGCCCCCTCTCACCTTGGGCCGGGGACAACTGACCCCTTTGTCCCCTCCTGCCAGCTTCCCTGTCTATGGGGTAAAATAAACTTGGTTAAATGCACATATTGTGGGATCAATATGGATTCGCATGTACTACATGCGCTGTCCCTGTTACTTAGTGTGATTTTTTTCTTTACTGTGCCTGTTGACTTACTCAACATAGCCTACTGTCAACTGGCATGCTAGGAAGAACCCAGCCTTTGGTGAAGGCCTGACCAAGATGCTCATATCAACATTTTTTGCTACAAGATTGTAGGGTCTGTAGGCTAACAGATAAGACTTGTCCAGTAACATTCAAGTAACAACACGTATCATGGTCTCTGAATGAAAATATTAAAACATCTCTTGATATGTATGCAGGCCTGGATTGATAATCTGACATACAGGGCATTACCCAGTGGGCCGGTAGTCCTCAGTGGCTGATACTGTTGTTCTTTGTTGTTGTTTTTAGTTCTTTTATATGACATTGAGCTCTAAACTGCATAAGCAAAAGGTGCATTTTAGCGACCTAAAAGGGATATTTTTTACAACCAGATTTCAGAGAGGAGATTTCTAAAACTCCATTTACTTGTAAACAAGAGGCCAGAAGTATTTTTAAAACACGTGTTTAAAAAAATATATATATACATACAGTACGTGCACATAGCTTCTTAGCTCAGTTGCCTGCTCTGTTCGTGGGAGAATTTTTCACTCTCCTAATCTTGCATTCCGTATGCCACTGCTGTCCCCCAAATCTCCGCTTTTCTTGGTACTCATGGGGAAGCCAGGGTACTCCTCTGAACAGAGCCACATCCAAATATAATTCATAACCACTGGAAATCAATATTTGTATTCAGCATGTCATGTCTTACATTTCTTGAGATTAATGATTCTGACAGAACTTAATTTTCCGAAGGTTTTATCATAACCTAATCGTGTCCCCCTCCAGCAATAATGGTTACACTATACTGTATGTGATGCACCGTACTGTATGCGATAGATACTGCGTTCCTTTTTTGTTTTCTTTTTTATTATTTCATTTTTTATTTGTAGTTTATTTAGCAGGGACAATGCAGTGCACATTATTACAAACATGACATGGCAAGGCCATGACACAGCTTGCAGATGTGAATACATAAAAGGTTTATAGCTAGATAGCTAATTTTCAACCTCAGTCCCTGGTCAGGCTAGCTATTCTAATAAAATATATAAGTCACCTAGACTATACAATTATACAAAATATACAGTGTACAGTACACAATTATATGCTATCTTAAAACATACTTCCTATAACATTAAAAGCATGTGCAGAATAAGCAACAAAAAAAGAGAATATGATGAG
Organism: Engraulis encrasicolus; assembly: GCF_034702125.1. Lineage (NCBI taxonomy): Eukaryota > Metazoa > Chordata > Actinopteri > Clupeiformes > Engraulidae > Engraulis > Engraulis encrasicolus. The sequence goes on along the minus strand of NC_085862.1, from coordinate 20,537,873 downwards.
TGTGATCTATATGCTGTGTGTGCATGTACAGTATGTGTGTTATCTATTGTGTGTTGTGATGATTACATTTTTTATTTTTCTTCAGCCAGTGTTTCACTTGTTAAATGTTTTAAACTCAGTTTGTGTTTTTATTACTGTAGGTAAGTTGTTCCACATTTGAGTTCCAATAACTGAAAAACTCGACTGGCCACATGAAGTTTTGCGCACCTCTACTGTGCAGTTGCCGTTCACTGCTCCTTTGGTTGCCACCCCTCTTGTGCTTATTTTTTGTTACAAAATGACATAGTACAGCAGGAGCAAGATTATTTGCACATTTAAAATTTTGTTTAAGAAAAGAAAACTTCATAAAATTCTCAAAGCTTAAGAGGTTATATTTCGTTACTATGAGGCAGTGGTGCCATACTATTGGTTTATGATCCAGTATCTTTAATGCCGGTTTGTAAAATGATAAAATAGGTTTAATTGATGTCTGGGAGGCTTGGCCCCATACAGTAATGCAGTAAGATAAATGAGACAGTATCATGGCATGAAAAAACAGTAAGGCTGCCTTAAAGTGATACGGTCCCATTTTTGGAAATAAACGTATTGTACACCTCTCCTTGAGTTAAGTGATTGAGCTTTACCTTTCTCCTGTACTTCCTGCCGTTCACTGAGTATGGCCTCCAAGCTAGCAATTAACATTGAATCCTATGAGACCAGCTGGCAGCTAACTGGTCTCATAGGACTCAATGTTAACTGCTAGCTTAGAGGTAAAAGTTGCACTGCCATACTCTTAAAACGGTTCAAAGTACAGGAGAAAGTTAAAGCTGAATCATATAACTTGCTTATATCCAAAAATGGGACAGTATCACTTTAACAAGTATATGATGCCTTATCATTCTAAAACAGTTCAAGTTTGTTCGGAGCGTTGCAGTGAGTTTCTTAATGTGTTTGCTAAACTTAAGCTGAGAGTCTAAGATTATTCCTAAAAATTTAAACTCATTGACCTCATCAATTGTGTCCTGGTCAACTTTGATGGAGCAGGAGGCTTTCCCTCTTATAGAAAAACACATAGGCCTAGATACTGTCTATTTGATGTTAAGAGTGAGATGGTTGTCTTTGAGCCAGCGGGATACATCTTCCATTTCCTTAGTCAGAATGTCTGCTGCTGCGCTTGATGTTCTGGCTGACGCGTAAATCAGTGTATCGTCAGCGTACATTTGGCAGTTGGATGACTGACAGCAGGTTGGCAAGTTGTTTATGTATAGACTGAAGAGCAGGGGCCCCAAGATTGAGCCCTGCGGAATGTCCAAGTTTGCAGCTCATGGCAGTGAAAGTTCTGTGTTAATCCTGACCCTCTGCTCCCTATGCTCCAGATATGAAGCAAACCAGCTTATGGCGGGTTTAGAAATATTAAAAGTGCAGAGTTTGTTTAGAAGTATGTTGTGTTTTACCGTATCAAAGGCCTTTTTAAGGTCTATGAATACAGCCCCACAACATTACCTCTGTCTAGACTACTGTTAATGTTCTCTGTCAGGTAGCAGTTTGCCAATTCTGTTGAGTATCCTGGTCTAAAACCAAACTGGTTATTGCTAATAAGACCATTACTCTCAAGATGGTCTATTAATTGCTCTGTAACAACCTTTTCTAAAAATTTGGAAAGAGCAGGCAGTATAGAAATTGGTCTGTAGTTACAAGCCTGGTCTTTTGCACCCGTCTTAAAAACCTGTTGAGCTGTTGGTGTCTACATAGTCCACTCACTACCTGTATGTCAGTCTTGTACGGATGTGCCTGCAGAGCATGTGTGGCCAGGCCAAGTACCTTAAGCTGCGGGCTGTAGTCAGTTGGACGTCCCTGTTTGTTGGTCCAAGTCAGCCATATTGATCAAGTAAGTAGGCCTAAGTGACGTTGTTGGACGTTACTCAAATTGATATATTGTGTATTAATCAAATTGATAAAATAACTATTTGAAATTTGCTAGTGGTTAAATAAACGTGACTTTTGTAAAAATGACATGCTGACTTGAACCGACTATCACATGTGTCTAATACGCCTTTGGCGTGCTCGAACGCCCTGTGACATGTTAGGTTTAGGGATGGTTTATTTCACGGTTCTTGGCAAAAGTAAAGCAGCAGATACATTTACTGATTTACTGATGGGTTACGTTTAGGGATGGTAAGGGCACAGCAGAGCCCTTTTGCATTTAGCAACAAAAATGTGCTGTGGGAAAAGAAAGTCGCCGACACGGCGGAGAAACTGTGCAAACCTCGTCACACAACTGCATGAAAGTGGTTTACCGTTGTATTTGAGGACTTAACTTCAAAATGCGACGTCACACCAACACTCAGAATGCAATGCACTGTTGTCAGCTTCCAATGAACGTGGATGTGACCCTCTCAATATGGCCGACTTGAACCAACATACAGGGACGTCCAACTGGCTACAGCCCGCAGCCGAAAGCTACTCTGGGTGGCGGTGTAGAATGTTGCCAGACTTTGTGTCATTAATTCCAGACTATTGTTGTTATAGCCTATTTGAGATCAATCTCCTTCACTCCCTGTTGGCATTTTGTGTGTTTGCATTTGCACTTTTGTTAAAACCCCTTAAAGTAGGGATTCTTAACCATAGGGCCGCAGACCAAAGTTGGACCGCGCTCACAACCTCCAGGGCCGCAGACAACTTTCAGTTTCGCACCGGTGGGCCGTGCGTTATGAAATACTAGTGTGCGTCTTTTCCCTGAAGTGCGTCTTTTCCCTGTTTTTGTTTGGGGGAAATTCATTAAGAACAAGACGGTAACACCTTTTGCAGTGGGCTATTTGGAAAGAGAGAAATTACCAAGCCGTTCCGCTTCCCAGCTGATTTGGCGTCATCTTCTGTGTCCTGATATCCTCACGTGTTAGTTAGAAATAGGAGTTCAACGGTTAGGCTACTCAAAATAATTCTAGTTGCTGAATCTACTTGTCCAAGTGTCCCCAACAAGACAGTCCTTTCACAAATTTTAATTGATACTGTGAAGTTTTGCGTCCGGCTGTGGAATTTATGTTCTTCCCGCGTCGCGTTTCCACGTGTGTGGAAAAGTGTCTTAAATTTACGATCAGAACATTTGCTTAATTGATACTGTGAAGTTTTGCGTCCGGCTGTGGAATTTATGTTCTTCCCGCGTCGCGTTTCCACGTGTGTGGAAAAGTGTCTTAAATTTACGATCATGTCACGCAGCTGTCACGCAAACTTTGAGCTGTCAGAGAGGCATTTATATGTGTGAATGACTCTGGCTTGCTAAACTGTGAGTGGATTTAAAGGGACACTGTGCAGGAAATGGTCAAAAAAGGTACTGCAACTATGCTGCTCATTGAAACTGGGCTGCCTATTGCCAAATTTGATCTTTACATGAAAGTTTACTAAGTAATGAACAAATATTTTCTAGTATGGTCCAAGTACAGTCATTTTTGCAGCTAAAAATGGCTATTTTTGGAAATCCAAAATGCCGGACCATGGAGAAGATCCCCTTTTCATGTATGAAAAGTCAATTTTTTCCAGTCATAATGAATTCTTAGGATTTGATGGTGGTGGTATGTACTCATGAAAAAGTAACATTAATGAATGGGCAGCATGAATTCTGGAAATAAACAACTAAAAATCTCACACAGTGTCCCTTTAAGGAGTAATATTAAATGAGATTAACATTAACATTAATTAATATAGGGCTACCCCTTGTGGAAAAACAATACTTCAGTAATAGCTTATTTATTTATTTATATTTGATATCATAATATATTAGCCTATATTATATTATCATAATATAACTTAATATAATATAATGTAATATAATATACCTGTAGCCCAGGGATGCAAATTATCAATTAAATCATTAATCATTAGTAGATAGCCTTAACGATCGACTTATGATTAATTGATAAGCAGCGTTTTCCCCCTGAAATCTCAATGTTTCTCGAAAAAAAAAATACTAAATCTAAAAATTTTAATTCAAAATTGAGATAATATACCACATTTAAATTAATTCTATTTCAATTCTTTAATCCAAAGGTGATTTAAATATTCCCATTATTCTCACACCCCTCTTCACACACACTCTTCACATGACTATTTCACCTGGGTCTCTTGTCAGTTGAATTGTCGATTAATTGTGATTAATGTTTTTTAATCGATTAATGCATTGATCGATTTAAGACGATTAATCGATTTATCGTTTGCATCCCTAATATAGCCTAATATAATGTAGTATAATATATAGGCCTACATGGGTATAGGCCCCGGGACACTGCGCACTGGAAAAATGGGCCTCAACGTCAAAAAGGTTAAGAATCCCTGTATTGCTCACGCTACCCTTGACTTGTCAGTACCTGGTGATGCCACATTTTTCGGCTCAGCCTTTTCCAAGATATGAGCTATTCTAATGGGGGCAGCGTTTGTTTACATTTTATTTTAAAAATAACATAGGCCTACTCCAAATATTTTCCCAAAAGGTACCGCTGTTTGCTAGTTGTCTGCTGATGTTGCATAACCTTTTGGATGTTTTTGGGAATAAACAAACATGGTTTTTTGAAATGTAAACAAACAGCTGCCCCCATTACAATGACCAGGATCTCGGAAAAGGCTGAAGAAGAAAAAAAAAAACTCAGGTGCTGAAAAGTCTAGGGTAGTGTGAGCATTACAACTGCATGTTGAAATTGACTGAAGTTATCCTTTAATACATGCCGGACCTCCAGTGGCGCGCTGTAATAGTCATTGAAAAGTTAACAGTACTATACTATGACAAAACACAGGGCCTTTAATAATGCACTACAACTTGGTCATTGCCATTCTGGTAACAGCAAATGTATAACGTTGGAATGAATGTCTTCTCTGAAGTGCTTCTCACCATGTAATAGAAACTATCTATTTGTGTGTGTGTGTGTGTGTGTGCGTGTGCGTGTGCGTGTGTCCATATATCTTAGAAATATCTATCTTGCCAATACGTATATCTTATACTTTGAAATCGATGGTGGTGGTAAACATACACTGTATGAAAAAGATAGCACTTCTAAATGGGCAGTATAAATTCTGTAAAAAATCCTCTAAAATGTCATACTTTACCTTTACTTATCTTCTCTGATTGAAAGTTGAAGTCCATCCAACGAGAAAAACACAACACAAGTACATTAGGAATTCCTTTTTTATTACTGGCATTCAGGCAAATCAATTGTGCCATCATAACAGGTTGTTCCCAGAGATCTAGACTTCATTCTCGTACCTCCTTGACAAGTGAATGTCAAACTGTCACGATGTGTAATATATTCTATAGAAAAATTAGACCTTCGATATCCAATCTTCCTGTCAAGCAAGTCCTGTGGGTTCACTTTGCAGGGCTCTGAAAGAAACCACAAGACACATTGTCACATTAAAAGAATAATTTGAAGTGAGGTGTAGACTGTTGTTGTAATTAGGGCTAAGCATTTACTCTATGTAAGAAATCCATTAAGTTCCTACCCTGATTTGATTTGATTTTCTTTATTGACATTGTACAAAGCATTAAAAAAGTATACAAATAAAAAAGTCAATAAATATGTATTGAAAACCTTGTACAAAACGTCAAAAGGATAACACAAAAAAGCTTGGGAGCTTGTATCCATTGTGGTCCTTGTGAAAGTGCAGTGTGTACTCAACCGCATCTTGTGCCATTCGTGAAATCCTTACAAAAAAGAACAGAACAAATCAACTATAAGCTTTGTGGTGCCGTCACGATATAGCCTCGTTTGTCGTGGTTGGATGACAAAAGGGGGAATTGACAATTGGGGTAGTTTGGTTCTGGGGGTAAGAATAATGGGGACGGACGTCAACAATCAAGCGTGAGTGAAGGGTAACTGGAAACGGGACTCACTAGTTTCATACGGTAATCAAACATTTCAAACAAGCGATTTAGGGTTAGGTTTAGGGTTAGGGTTAGGGTTAAGGTTAGGAACAATGTTGGAGGAAGGGAGAGATGACATGAAGCTGACACGACGACAAGACTCCCCTCCCGGAATGCACGCTGCTCGGGTGCTCTCTCTCTCTCTCACTCTCTTTCGCCCCCTCTCTCTCACCCATTCTCTCACTCTCGTAGCCTACGGACGACAGCGAGCGTTGCCCAACCACAAAAAACGAGGCTATATTGTGACGGCACCACAAAGCATATAGTTGACTTTTTCGCGAGACTGGGCTCGTATCCTCCTGAGACCCGGGAAAAAAAATGCTTTGGGATTTTGATTTTTTTTACATAATTTGATTATTATGGTGGAATAAAACATGACTAAAACATTTTTTTCCAAAAAAATATATTTACTATTTATTTTATGACATGTCCACTGTAGTGGACGTCGGGACTATGTTTGTCTAGATTTGTGTTAATTAATGCACTAATTTACTGCCTTACTTCGTTATGAACTGCCCTTTTCAATTAGACTATATGTTTATATTTAAGACAGTAAAATAGTTTTAAAAGTGCTAAAATCATTAAAACACATAATGTGAATTTGATTTAAAAGGATCCTTTCAAATGAGTCATGGAGGAACAACCTCAATAAATATTACTTTCCGGATTTGAAATTTACATTACATTACACTTATCAGCTGCTGACCCACATATTTATTGACAAAGTATTGGATGAACTTCATAGAACAATGTGGGGCATTTCTCAATAAGCTTGATCCATGGATAAGGGTGTAGGAGATCACATTCTTCATTTTTACTACAGGTAGGCCTACATTAGGCCAATCAACACGTCCCTGCTTCCAATCCCAAGACCAACTCTTTAACCACTAGGCTACAGTGGACCAATTAGGCCACAGCTGCTCCATAGGAGCTTAAAAAGCTGACAAAGGAAGATTTTATGGTTTATAACTCAAGAAAATAGCATATGAAATTAATATTTATGTACTGTAGATGTGTGCTTGTGTGTTTTGGTGTCTACTGAGTATCCTTTGAATTCATCCCTTGACTTGGATCGCATGAGGAAAGACCAAGTAAGCATTATAAATATGGGAGATCTTGATGGTATTGCTTCTCATCCATATTTCATCGTCAGTACCATGATTATTGCCATAAAATAAAATGCCAGGAATATTAATTATGGTTTTCCCTTGACTGTTGACACTGTATCCACCCTGTGACCCACATTTTGGAGGTATCAAATGGTCAACATGGCAATACCTGTACTCAGTGACGTGCACAGCATTTCAGAGGGGCAGGGGCAAGATTTTTGTCAAAAGAGAACTTTAGGCCGGGGGGGTGGGGGGTGTTTACAATCTATTTTTTCAGCATGCAACTCTTCCTGCATCTTGAAAAGGCACCCCATTGTTGTTTTGACATTGGAATGCCATACATATTTCGCACTCTCCATCAAGAAACGTAAACGCAATACACGAGGAGCCAGGACACCGTCTAAAGCACAAATTGTAAAAGAAAAAAAAACGGAATTACATCTCAGCCCATCTAGTGTAGCTACACATCCATCCGTTAGTGTGATGATGCGACCCGTGAGCGCGCATCATCATCACAGCGTCTGCAGTAGCAGGCGCCATTGAAAGCATGCACCAAACTTTTCCCTGAGTTATTATTTTCATATTCTGCATTTATGGTCTTGTTAGTCATCATGGGTCGACACATGCTTAGCTGACAACCATTTAAACCCGGAGTATTCATACATTACACTCGCATACATTGCATCCAAACGTGCATACATTTTCAATCACAAACCAGACGAAATCCAAGTTTTGTCAACATGTTTTGTTTCTTTATTTTGTTATGCCTAATTCCATTATTTATCCTTATGAGTTAAAACGAGTGGTTTTTCAGTGTTTTAAGAGCACTTAGCAATGTTTCTTGAGCAATTGAAAGTTTCACCTCTTACCGGTCTCGCAGCACTTCCGTGTTTGGCAAAGGGTTGCGTGCTGGCGAGAGTGACGTTTTTAACATTGGGCACGTTCGCCTGTGCGCGTCCTCTCGCCGTCCCATTCACGGTTAATCTCTAAAAACATCATGGTTATTGACGTTTGCATGTTGCCATGCATTTGTATTTGTTTGTTATTTTTCTTGTTAAGGCCTGATCATGTGTATTTTGTTGTAGCGCGCTTTTAAAAGGTTAAAATTAATTAATATGTACTGCCTAAGTAAAATTCCCTGGATTTTCTTCAGGCATTTGTTTTAGCCACCTATAGGGAGGAGGCAGGCATCCTTCATAATGGGGATGTTCTCATTCTGTGGGAGAGCCAGGTAGGGACAAGACCTGTATTTGTTTGCTCTGCCATAATATACTCAGGTGTGTGAGTATTTTGATCGCGACTTTGCATTCGAGCCTAAGGCTAATTCGTTTATTTATTTTGTGCATCTTTATTTTGGTTCCTCGTATCCTGTTTTATTTTTTGTATATTTTTGTAAATAGTGTATAGTTATATTTTTCAACTTTTTGGTTTATTTTTGTTTTGTTTATGGTCTATGGCTCACTGTGGTTTGCAAAATAAAAAGCAAAAATGTCATCTCCTGCGTCCTGCCGTATCTGTGTGCCTATCCGTAAGACCCTCGGCACTCTACTTTTAACATTTAGCCTAACATACTTTAAAGCATGAGGGCTACAATCTTACCAGGCTAAATCAAATGACCCAGTAAATATGCCGCGGTGGTGGACAAAATTAGTAATCAAATTACCTTACCTTAGTTAAAACGTTTTCTTGGTCCCAGAACTTTTATCAATTTCCAGTTAAATCCATACGGTTTGGTTATGTGCTAACATTGTTTTGCTTGTTCTTCTGTTTCTTTGGGAGATGCCATTTTCCCCAAATATGTCAATATATTAACATATGTTAATGATCTCATTTCAACTAGTAGGATATTGAAAGAAAAATGTCTGCACACTTAAATCCCCTATGTGTTCTTTTTAATAGGCCAAGCTTTCGGTCTACTGACCTTCCTCAGGGCTCAGTTCCTTCATCTGAGGAAGGTCAGTAGACCGAAAGCTTGGCCTATTAAAAAGAACACATAGGGGATTTAAGTGTGCAGACATTTTTCTTTCAATTTTACACAGTTTTTGTTTATGTTTGGCACCTTTTCATCGAGAGTGTGGTGTGATCCGGCTAAACTAGTAGGATATTAAAATGTCAGAAATCACGGCCTGAATCATAACCATTACATGCTCTGACAGACCGCTTTATTTTGCTGTTGTAAATCTCGCGGGAGTAGGCTGGGTAATGACGTAGACAAGACTACAGTATGCATTAGGACAGTGTTTCCCAACCTTTTTTGTGTCGCGTACCCCCTAAACCTTTTTGTTGTGCCATGAGTACCCCCTAATTCATGTTTTATATCGCTTTCCCTGTCCTGCTGTGACTGCTCCATACATTTGTTATAATAATATCTTTCCAAGTACCCCCTGCAGTGTGCTCGCGTACCCCTAGTGGTACACGTACCCCTGGTTGGGAAACACTGCCTTAGGGGACATAAGAGTTTGGCAATGTCATTAGGCGAAATGACAGTGCCATTAGGCGAATTCGGGATGCCGCAAACAATACTATGCTGTGTCATTGTAGAAATATTGTCACCTAATAAATCAATTGTAAACGTGTCGAATGAATAGGGACTGGGACACATCTTGCTTTCACAACAGTCTTGTTTATGAATAGGACTTCCAAACTGAATACCGGACACTTTACTTCATTACCACTAAAGGTCAGCAGGTGGCGACAATGCACCACAAATAACAGTTAAAACAAGGTTTTAACCAGTGTTGCCAATTTAGCGACTTTTGGCCACCTCTGGCGACAAAAAATCATCTAGCGACTAAGCGACTTTTCAGGCTCAATCTGGCCGAATCTAGCGATTATTTCGCTTGTCTTGTGAGAGGCAAATCAGTCCCCTCCCCACGACATCACACAATGCACTTTCAGTGGCGGGTAGAGACAGACGTGACACATGATGCACTACGGTGTGGCAGCTTTTGTGATACGCACTGGAATTCTCATACACATGTGCATCTGCTTGTATGAGGCTACGGCAAGCGATATGGGACAAAGGTATGACAGGAACCAAATGTCAACATAAACCGAGATTACACAATCTTCGATATGGTCACCAAATGTTTTGGGACTGTCATTTATGTTATGCCTACACTTTGGAATTAGATCTTGACTTGTTGTTACACATGTATATTTGATTTACCTCAACTGTACCCTGCACTTAACTTTACTGCGTATCACAAAAGCTACCACAACGGCTCCTTGGGATATGCATACCGGTATGACAAATTTAAATGAGCACTAGCAGGCTGGCCGCACCGACCGCAGTGAATCCCGGGCACTGGCGACAAAAAACTCATCTAGCGACTTTTTGGTGCATCTGGCGACTTTTTAAAACGTGCATTTTCGGGGACAAATTCATCGTTTTCCCACATAATTTTGACTCTGCGAAGCCGTCAGAAGCGTTGTCCACAGATAAGCAGGGCTGCATTTTAGCTCTGATCTCCAAAGAGTAGCTAGCACCGCCCATTTGTACTCTAGACGAAGGCATGTGGGCACGTTTTCTGTAGATCAGCGCGCCATGCGTGACATTGTGACGTCATACGTAACGTCATGACGTCATCTAGCGACTTTTCAGCAAGCCCATAGCGACTTTGGCTGATTTTCTTTTGGCAACACTGGTTTTAACTGTGCTTCTTTCAGACCAGTCAGTTCCACCTCTCTGTACTTAGGGAGGGATATCTCCAATGTTTAACTCAACTGCATCTGCATTTATATTTAACAATGCAGTTTTTGGTCATTTTAAATATGAAAATAATTATCAGAATTTAAATTATTTATGGTTATTCTTGTGGTGATAATGCCTGTGATTTTATTCCAAACTGACTGATATAAAGCTGCAGGGAACCCCAGCGTTCATTCATGGGAGATCAAGATTTTGTCCCAAGGAAAAGCTGTTGTGTTGTTATAGTTGATTAGCTTCAAGCAATCATCTTCTGGTCTGGTTAGCTAACTCACTGATAAACTAGCATTATTGCTAAACAGCAGGGCAGGCTATAAGATAGAATAGTCTACGAATTATGCCTATATATTTATGACACTAGAATTGAGTATCTAGGATCTATTATCGGTCATCTAGTTACGATGCTGACAATTAACCAGACATGCTGTTGGCACACGTTTGTGCAAGGCAGTCAATGATATTTGATTTAACTTACTGCTCTCAGGTTGTGATACATAGGCAAACACAGCAAAGCGGGAGAGGAGAAATAATAGTGTTCCATTCAGTAAACGGTCAACAGGTTGCAGCGGCAAAAATAATCATTAATCGATTGATGTGATGGGGTCAGCCCAATGTTCCCACGGCCCATTGGTCCCACAGCCCATTGGTCCCACATTGCTAAGACTTTTGCGTTTTTTCAAAATTAGGCCCAATGGTCCCACAGCCCATTGGTCCCACATCACTAAGATTTTTAAATTTATTTTTAGGTCCGTTGGTCCCACAGCCCATTGGTCCCACAGTCCATTGGTCCCACTGTGGGTGGCTGTGGGACCAAGGGACCCACTAGTTTGACGCCCTCTCGGTACTTCACATGATAATCAAACATTTCAAACAAGCGATTTAAGGTTAGGGTTAGGTTTAGGGTTAAGGTTAGGGTTAGGGTTAAGATTAGGGTTTGGTTTAGGGTTAGGGTCGTATGACATAAGCGGTAAGTACCAAAAGGGTGTCGAATTAGTGAGTCCCGTGGGACCAATGGGCCTAGAAATTCAAATAAAAAAGCAATGTGGGACCAATGGGCTGTGGGACCAATGGACTGTGGGACCAATGGGCTGTGGGACCAATGGGCCTAAAAAATGAAAAAAAGTCTTAGTGATGTGGGACCAATTGGCTGTGGGACCAATGGGTTGTGGGACCAGTGGGCCGTGGGACCAATGGGCTGTGGGACCAATGGGGCGTGGGAAAATAGGTACGCTCCCGATGTGATTGGCCGCCGCAGGCAGGGTAAGTTCACTTCCTCGTTGGCATTAATGCATTGAATTAAATTAGATTCGATTAAATTACTTCACGTGGGCCTAATGTATTAATAAATGTTAAATAATTAATCATTTAATATTTACCCCAAGAACTTAGTTGATAGAGTAGCCTACAGTGGTTACTTTTAAAGGAAGCCCGCTGTGGCTACAGGCTTCCAGTTGTTCCATTGCAATTTGAATAGCCTATGGGTAATTCGTTTATAAGGCAACCCAACGTGCTGCGCAGTGCGTCGGCTTTCAGGTGCATCATTGATTTAGCACGGCCAGAAGCGTCCCTGCAGGCTGCAGCAGTGTATGTTATTTAATGTATGTCCTTTAATCAGTGCATATGATATTGTTAATTTAAAAAAAAAGGGCGGGGGAGAGAGGGCACATTCTGTGCGAGGGCAAAAAGAGCAGGGGCAATCGGCCAAAAAAGGGTGGGGGACTGAAGAGAGGGCACGCAGTGCATGTGATATTGTTTATTTATTCTTTTTTTAAAAGGGTGCAGGAGAGAGGGCACGTTCAGTAATAGGGCAAAAAAGAGCAGGGGCAATCGCACCCCAAAAAAGGAGGGGGACTGAAGAGGGACTGAAGAGGGCACGTTCGGTGGCAGGGCAAAAAGGGCAGGGGCAACCGCCCCCCTACAGGTCTATGTGTGCACGTGCCTGCCTGTACAAGCTAAACTGATATTTTCAGGGTTTCAGGGATATATCTCTGGCAGTAGGGGTCGTAGGCATAGGCCAGTTGTGTTCCTGTGCAGGATCCTCAATGGCAGATACATCTTTGCCTGACCTTTCACCTTCCTATTCTACTGCCTGGCCCTGGCCCTGGTTCCCCTCATCTCTTGAGAGCTCTTTGTTTGAGTTTTTGGAAATAAATTCTGAGAAAAATCATTTTTACCTCACTCAGCCCCATGTTACCCAAAGTGTAGAAATTAGTTCGAAATCGGAAGTCCCGACGTCCTTTCCTGGTGAACCAGAAGCTATATGTTGACGCCCAGGGGGCTGGGCTACACAAACCTTCTGGTGCACCTGTGATTCGCTCTCCTCCTCCGTTTACGAAATAAACGGGGCAGCTCGACGAATCAGGATCGTAGGGAGGGATTTCAGTGGGTATGACGTTTATCGAACGCAACACCCTCCCCCAGGGTAGTTCGGCTGTGCCCGCCCCCTCCCTGAATCACAACAGTAATGGCGGCGTACGAGGAGTTATCATGCGTCGGGATGGAAGCAGCAATTTCAGCGGTGTTATCCAAAATACCTCAAGTTGATTTTCTAAAGGACGTTGTTCTGTTTTGTTTCCCGATCTGACGGCGCTTACGTGACGACACGTCCTACGTCACAAAGCTTCAACGCGAGTGGTCGAAGTGTCATGTCATTCATATGAGGTTGCTCCAACCGCGTGCAAGCATCTTTTGACTAAACCCCGCCTGCGGAGACGCGTGAAAGGGCAGTGTGCCAGTAGCCTGTTACTTACAGGCTACTGGTTCACCAGGAAACCGACGTCCACTACAGTGGACATTGAAAAAGAAGTGATTTGAAAGGGTTGTTATTAAAATATAATCCTGAAACTTGACTAGCATTTTGTTTAGGGTGTTACATTCATGAAACAAATTCATTTGGAAAATATGATCACTTCACCTGTGGCCATTAAATCTGGCTAGTGTAATGGCGGCCATTTTGGAAGCAGATTACAGGTGTTCTACAGGCCCCACCCCCACAAATGTGGTATTACTGTAAAGGCCTAAATGTCCAGTATACAGTAAACCCAGATAATTATGAAATGGGTTACATAAATTGTGTTTGAGATACATATAGCAAAGTAATGTCCACTACAGTGGGCAAAAATGAATTGCCGGGCTTCAGGAGGTGCTAGTTACAATCAGTGTATGTGAAAATGTGAGCAAACTACAACATACATGCATCACAATGGACAGGGACACTACAAAGAAACAAAAAAATACACACACACTCTCACACACTACATACACTCGCACACACCCCACACACACACAGACAAGCACGCACACACACAAAGCCATATTGTGCTCCACTACCAATAGCTAGGGAGATAGGTGCCCCGATACTTCAGTTTGTGATACAAGCGCCAGAATCGGTACAGATACTCCTTAGACATTACTATTTTCAAAAAGTACGCGGGCCACTTCAAATTCAAGATGGTTGCCCATTTTCCAAGATGGCCGCAATACAGATATAATACAGATACCGTTACGGAAGTGACAAAAGCACCAAACTTTGCATGGTGTTTCTTTAGGGTATATGCTGTAATTCTAGCCTCGGAGCCCTCGGAAAAAGAAAAATATTCTACCATGTCATATACAATATGTCATGCATTACATTGTTATTACATGACATTATACTTAGCTGACGATGTTAATATAGTCCCGAACTCAGCAGAGATGAAGCAAGGGCAGGGGTAGCCTGCTTGACCAGATTGCTGAAACTATAAAAATGTTCATAGTGTGAAAGTATGGGTGAGTCTGTGCTTACATGCTTGACAGCAAATGTAACATTGTGAACAAGTTGAGAAGATTCTTGGTCTGAATTAAAATGAGCATTTCCCACACTAAAACTATGGTGAGAATAGACTGCTGCTAATGCTCGCTCAGCTGCATCTGAATGGGGAAGTGTCAGTGCAAGATGATGTCCAAGGTAGCAGGTTCTCCATCCTCTAATTTCCATAACAGATATTTTTTTATTTGTAGAGAGGGTAAAGGACAAGACCTCTCCATATGTATGAAGAACCCATAAGATCACCTAATTCTAAATTTTCACAAGTAGCATTATGTCTATAGTGACTGCATTTCAGTCTTTAAGAATGGCATTACAGATCACTCAATATACAGTACATGTAGGCTATATCTTCAGTTCAAATCAAATGGGAATGATTTCTAAGTAGGTGTTGAGTAAGTAGGCAGAGGTGTGAGAATTGTTTTTTCCCCCTGAATTTGCAAACAAGTCCTCACCTAGTACTTGTGTCACAAGTTGCATTACAGTAAACTCAGTAATCATTGAGTATTTCAATTGCTACTTCAAAAATGACAGGTGATGGACAACCGTAGGTCTTTGCCACCCTTAAGAGAAATATCTATGTTAAACAACAATTCTCATATGGTATATACTATATACACAAAATGCCATATGGCTTTTTTAACCTTCAAGATTTTGAGTGGTAACAGTAACATAACTCATTCCCACTACACCTTTTTGCATCATATTGTACATGACCTCAGAATTCTCTAAATGTTTCAGTTCTGTGTAGTTGTACAGTACAGTACAGTACAGTACAGTACAGTACAGTACAGTACAGTACAGTAGCATACAGTATGGTGCCGTATAGTAAAGTACAGTACAGTACAGCACAGTACAGTGGCATACAGTACGGTACAGTACGCTGCCCTACAAAGCAAAAAGGCAGTAACTGCGCAGAGCAAAAACTGAATAAAGTTGACTTTAAAATGATACTGCAACCCAGTAAGAGTGGTTTTTGGAAGATTATTGACATGTGACAGCTTTGATCTGCACAAAAGGTGATAATATAAAGGAACAATCATTTCATTTAAATTTAGACTTCGATATATATGGCATTAAAGTCATAGTAGCTCATTTTAAACAGCAATGAAGTTACTGCCTTTTTGCTTTGTAGGGCAGTACAGTACAGTAGCATACAGTACGGTGCAGTACAGTATAGTTAAGTAGCATACAGTATGGTACACTACAGTACAGTACAGGACAGTACAGTAGCATACAGTACGGTGCAGTACAGTAAAGTACAGTAGCATACAGTACAGTAGAGTGTAGTACAGTACAGTGCAGTACAGTACAGTAGCATACAGTACGGAGCAGTATAGTAAAGTACATTACATTACAGTACAGTACAGTACACTACAGTACAGCACAGTACAGTAGCATACAGTACGGTGCAGTACAGTACAGTACAGTAGCATACAGTACGGTGCAGTACAGTACAGTACAGTAGCATACAACAGTACGGTGCAGTATAGTAAAGTAAAAGTACAGTAGCATACAGTACGGTGCAGTAGAGTACAGTACAGTATGGTATATCACATTACAGTACAGTACAGTACAGTACAGTACAGTACAGTATAGTACAATACAGTGCAATACAATACAATACAGTACAGTACAGTATAGCAGAGTACACTATGCCACAGTACAGTACAGTATAGTCTTGATGACTTGTAGGGTACTTTGACAGCTGTATCCCTCCAAAGCCAATGGCATTTCTACATGCTGTTGTTTAAAGTTTTTGAAAGACTTTTTGAGTGTGTGAGAGAGGGAAGGCAGGCAGATATGTTTTAAACAAAGGACCACACGCACAAATAAAAAATAACAAGTAATCAATAAAATAAGTGGTTAGGTAGCCAACATGTCATCTAAGTTTAAGCACAAAGTAGACCAGAAAACAGACATGTTACCATTTTGCTAATACATACAATACATAAAGTATTTGTCAATATACTGTATGTATGGTGTATTGCATATTGATTATTCATAATTTCCCAAGCATAAAGGCCCCTATCACTCCACAGTACACTTAGGACTTGAGATATACATATCTGACAGGCGTGTACGAAATTCCGAATGGAAAGAATTTCAATTCAAAATAATGACATAATATGAAAACTAAGTGGTGCCATTACTTTGAATGTCTCTGAATTTAATCTGAACCACCCATTGAAAGTACATAGAACACCACCACCTAGTGGTCGTATTATGGCATTACTTTGAATTGAAATTCTTTCCATTCGGAATTTCGTACAAGCCTGATATCTGAACACAAATCAGCGTATACTTTATTTTGTAATGGCCTTATAGAGGTAGATAATCCAAGCTGACACATGATATGTACATGTATTATTCACTTGATTGATATGAAAATTGAACATTTCACTTGGGCTCCTAGGCTTAAATCATTGAGGGGGTCCTAAGGAAGCATCGTGCAAAGTTTCACGCTTTTGTCAGCTCCGTAACAGTAATGCCCTTTTTGTCCCGTAACCGATTCCACTAATATGTATTGTGGCCATCTAGGAAAATGGACGGCCATCTTGGATTTCAAGTGGCCTGCATGCCTTTTCAAAAGAAGTGTGTCTAAGGAGTATCTATGACAATTCCAGTGCTTGTATCACCATTTGAACAGTTGTTTCAGTTGCTAATTCATATCTGCATGGCGGCCATCTTGGAAAATGGGCAGCCATCTTGAATTTCAAGTGGCCCGCGTACTTTTTGAAAATAGTAATATCTAAGGAGTATCTGTACCGATTCTGGCGCTTGTATCACAAACTGAAGTATCGGGCCTTAAAAAGGCTCTAAGCCTCCTAGCTACAAGCCATCTCTTAAATCTTCTCTTAAAACAGCTTGTTGATGCAATACATGTGATATCAGCAGGCAACCCATTCCATAACACTGCTCCTGAATATAAGAAAGACCCCTTCCCCACAAAGCTATTAAATCTGAGGGTGCAAGTTAAGGATCAGTCTTACTAGTTTATTTTGAGATGTCTGTAACTTTTTAAAAAGTGTTTTGGGCAAATTAGTAAAACAGGAAGTGCAGCACGCATAATCAAAGTAACCTTGAACCAAAGCCCCTGCCAGAATTTCTAGGGCTTTCCTGTCAATCAAGGGAGAGATTCTAGTCAAGAATTTCGTTCTCTGGTTTAGTTTGGAAATGACATATGTAGCCATGGCCTCTCCACTTAATTTGTTGTTAAGAATACATCCTAAACATCACCCTGTGCATCAATCATTTCAAAACGTAATTCATCTTAACAAAACACACCAATAAGGTATGACAAAATGTTATTACTTTGAAAATAAAGTAGAGTTTGTAAAATTAGTAAAATCTGTTTAATTTTTTTAAAGGCAGTACATTGTCCATAAGATGGTGTGTTGCTCCAGTTTAAACCCTTTTAATACAAAGGCTGTACTGTGGAAGTGACATAATGGCCGTTTCCTAATAGCCTATCTAGTGTGCACCCTTTGAAGTGTGTCAGCCTTTCTAAATCACGTCCAGTAATTGGATATTCTTTGGTAAACTCTGCGGAGTATCACTGGCCGTGAATAATTAGGATTACACACTACCAAGGCTGATACACTTGACATTGGGAAATAGCAGTAGCCACAGTCATAGTCACATTCAACACGCCTCTAGAAAGTTTTTGGATCCTACCACTATGTAAGTACTGAGTTATCATTTGACATGTGGATGTACTTACTCTTGCATGGACTGTTGTAAGCCCATTGCCCATAATGGCACTGCAGCATCTTGGTAGTTGTTCCATCATCAAACTTGTAGTGCTGAGGGCACTGGAACTGCACCCGTGCCCCTTGTTGGTAGTAGGCCTGGGATTCTCCCACTACATCCTTTAAACTCCCCGCTTGAAGGGGAGCACAGAAATCTCGAGACACTACACCAGAGAAATACAAACAAAGATCAGTCAAAAAGGCATACAGTATTACATTTTACAATAATGCTATATATTCCCAAACTACAAGTGAGAACTGAATATTAATGGTGATATTTCAATGATATTTAAATTTAAAATCAATTAATTCCCGTTTGCATCAGACATCAGTAAGGGGAGGTTGGATGCAGGTATATGTTGCATAAACAAAACGCCTTTTTATTAGCAAAACGCAAGTGTGCAGAGTTCTCAGTGTTGCCGTGCTTTGTATTTTCATTTGATTCATTTTTAGTTTGCTGTGCTGTGTACAATTAGTGGGGCTAGTGGCGATAATCTTGGCCATCTTAGGCTCCGGTGGAGGTGCGGGTGTCCAGTAGCCTTTATTCTATTTTAACTGTCTGTGTAAAAGAAATGTAAGACAATAAAAGAAAAGAAGTGATTTGATGTGGTCCTTAACATATCTGTGTTGCCTTGTTTCTTATAAGTGAAGTCGATACCAGAGAGAGTAGAGAGAGGGAGATTCCATTGGCCCATTGTTTCCAGGTTCTACAATTGCAAGGGGGAGGGGGGGAAATCCCCCTTTAGGCAGACCTAAGGACTGTTCTATTCAATGCTAGGAGCATTATGACACGCCCCTTTAGGCAGACCGGAACCTGGTCACGTTAGGTGCCCATAGAAACCTATTATGTTGGCATATCTCTATATACTTAAAGAATCTCTGTCGATACTCTTGGGGTGAAAGTCCCATTGTGGCGTAGTAGCGCAATTATCGGTATCAAAATAGGTAATTATTATTTGGGATAATTACATAAACATAAAATATCCACTTTGCTACACATGGTGTAACAGCTATGTAATATCATATGCTATCTCCTTCTGGTCTTTACCCCCCTACAACAATAGCACGTCACTCCTACATTGGCTGCCTGCAGGGGTGAGAGTGAAAAAAAATCCTGAGTCTGAACATTTTCCCCTGCTCTAATGACGACGACAAGATACTGCATAGTGACGTAGGCCTATTTTGACACATTATTCAAACATTTAATAGTTTGTGTATGACCATTATTCAAGCCTGATAGTAGAAGAAAGCCCTGAATCTGTAACACTTTCTGAGATAAGAATAACCTAATGGCTAATTATTATCAATGTTTTTATTTTTGCAAACTCTGTCAAGCCTGAAATCAGGCATGGAGCCTGAATACTATCAGCCCTGTGCCTGTCTCCTATAGAATTGACTTTGAAATACTGATGCCAGTGTCCAAAGTCTTAAATGGACTTGCTCCATGTTACTTCTCTGACATGCTCTCTTTTTACATGCCTGCCTGAGCTCTTAGATCCACTGACCCTAAGCTGCTAAGGATCCCCCCAACAAAGAAGATTGGTGAAGCTACTTTCAATATTCCAAGAGCTGGAACACTCTCCCACTTAGTAATATCAGAGATTATCTATCCATTGACGCCTTTAAGAGGCAGCCAAAGACCCACCTCTTCAACCTCGCTTACTCATAGCTGCTCAGGCTGCATAGCGATCACCTGCTAATGAACCCACGTCACCCTCGCCCTAGACCTCCCCAACTATGTATCCTCTCCACATGTCATCCCTAGATCTGCAAAAAAAAAAATTCTGTTCAAACCTCAGGTCTCTGCATGATGTTTCTTCCTTATTACCTGGGGTTTTTCCTTGGTCTATACCGCCCCCCCCCCATCTTAAATCAAATGAAAAGTTTTTCCTCACCGCTGCAGGGGCCACCAGGGGCCACATTTGCATTCTCTGATCCTTTTTATCCTATGCCATTCTTTTTGAGTCTAAGCTTTGTGATTCCTGTGAAATCTATGCCATTTTAGTATTTCATTGTTACTCAGCATACCTTCACCGTAGCTTTTATTTTATTTCTATTTGATTTAAGGATTTAAGGATGCTGTTTGTGGACTAGAGCTCAGCCTTTAACACCATTGTCCCCAGCATACTCGACGGCAAACTCCAGAGTCTAGGAATGCACAGTGGCCTTTGCAGCTGGACACTAGACTTCCTCTCAGCACGGAAACAGGTGGTGAGAATGGGCTCCATCACATCATCCTCCTTTACCATCAGCACGGGAGCTCCGCAAGGTTGCGTTCTGAGCCCTCTCCTCTACTGTCTATACACGCTTGACTGTGTGGCAATACACAACACCGACACCATCATCAAGTTTGCAGATGATACCACTGTTATCGGTTTAATCACAAACAATGATGAAACAGCCCACAGAAAAGAAATAAACAACCTCATGGAGTGGTATAGAGGGAAACAACTTGACTCTGAATGTGTCCAAGACAAAGGAATCAATAGTTGACTTCAATCAACAGTGAGACAGTGGAGAGGGTGAGAGACTTTAAGTTCCTTGGTGTTACTATCTCAGAATACCTCACCTGGGACAGTCACACACAGCGCATCGTAAAAAAGGCCAGCAAGGTCTGTACCACCTTAGACAATTGAGAAACTTTGGTATGAGACCCAAGATCATGAGGTCTTTTTACAGAGGCACTATTGAGAGCATTCTGACAGGGACCATTATTGCATGGTATGGGAACTGTCCTCAATCCAATAGGAAAGCACTTCAGTGGGCTGGGCGTACAGCACAGAACATTATGCTGCTGTGACGTACCCTCCATACTGGAGCTATTTTAGGGAAGGAGCATCAGGAAGGCAAAAAAATCTTGGAGTATCCTAGTCATCCCAATCATGAACTGTTTTATTTCCACCTGGGACACGGCATAGAAGCCTGAAATCTCACACTACCAGACTCCAAAGTAATTTCTTCTACCAAGCAGTTAGATTGCTGAACTCATGCTGAAGACAACAAGGCACTTTCTTGCACTTTTTCCACCGCCCACCACCTCCCCTCTCTCTCTTTTTTTCTTTTTAATCTTTTGAGTACACAAAAACACATATTTTTTTTTACTCATTATAGGCATCAAACCTATAATAAGACTTAATAAACAAATCTTGAATCTTGAATCTTTTTTTGTATGGTTTTGTTTATATTGTTGCATATCTAACTGTTAAGTACATTGAGCTGCATGTCTTGTATGGATTCTGCTATAAAAAATAATTTTGTTATTGTTGAACTAGCTTTTACTTTCGGCACCTCTGGTTACTACCTAGCACACTGGAAAAGTGTTGATATGATCAGTGCTGAAAGTACTGAGAACACTTACATGCACAGTCCACTTCACCAGTCCACCGTCCCCACTCACACCTGATCTCCTTTCCAGGTTTTGCAGTGTATGGATATTCGCATATGTACCTCACAGCATGTCCGTTGCTGTACTCGTCCTGATGTGGCATTAAAGTCATGTGTGTTCCCTCAGGCTTGTCACATGTCTCGCGAGCTGCAGGAAACACAATTATGACATCCAAATATGACGCATACACTTTGTTCAACTAGATATTAGTGGTTCAGTGTGGAACTTCCTGTAGAAGCAAAAAAAAAAAAAGATTTTATTGCCTTTTCTTTTTAGGATTTTTTTTGTCATTGTCCCTAAATATGTGTGGAACTGGCTGTAGGGTTGGTGACACTTGGTTATCCTGAGTCCCTGTACTGCTTGTTTGCAAGGGGTCGTCCCTATGTTCCCCGGGTCCTATGTGTAGCGGGTGGAATTGCATTCTATCACCCATTTCCCGAAATTTGCATTGATTGGAGGAGCGGGGTTTGCTTGATTACAGGGCGGACTCCAACTTCCCATAATTAGACTGCAGTGAGACACGGAAGCTCTTTCGCTTCCTTCCGTTCCACCACTGACCGGGGGTTGTGTTGTTGATGTCGGGGAGGACACTCTAGCTGGTGCTTCTCGCTGTAAGCGAGTGCATTGTCTCGTACAGGTAAGGAGCATTCTTTTCGCTGTAGGGCCTTGCATTCGGGGAGGGTTCTTCGATTTGCCTCTAATGTGCGCTCTCCTGTCGTGCAGTATCTCCTGCTGTAATTGCTCGTGGTTCGGCTTGTGGCTGGAGCACTGAAGTCCTCCGAGTAGTGCGCGAAGCGTGTGCAAGGTAGGATAAGTCATCTTTTTATTACGCTGACAGTAGGCCGCTTTGTTATCTGTAAATATGGGTCAAACTCTGTCTTAATTATTTTTAGCTTCTGCTACTGTCAGGATCCGGACCCACATGTCTTGTTTTTGGACCCTTGTGTTTTGATGTCTCTCCCCCCTTGTGCTCTGTTTGGGTTTCCTTGTGTTTTTGTTTACGTTTTTGACCTGTCACCTTCTCTGTCCATGTGCTTTTGTGTTTTCCTGTCATGTGTTCTGCCCCACCCCTCGTTTGTGTCACCTGGTCCTCTTGTCTCGTTTGCCTTGCTTAGTTCTCCTGATTGTTTCCATCTAGTACCTGACCCTTTTCTCGCTTCCTTGTTATCCTCCCGTTACCCATGCCTGCCTTCAGTCGCTGTCTGCACCTGCTTACCTTGTTTGTCATTGCACTCACCTGTTCTAGTTAGTCTTGTTTGCCCTGGTCATTGTCTCCACCTGTGTCTTGTCCTATCGTCTGCCCTGCTCATGTCCTTTTGTTATTGTCTTTGATTTGTCCCATTTGGTTCCTTGTTTGCTCCTCTGCTCTCGGTGATCTTTGTAATTGTTCACTCGTCTCCTTGTAGTCTTGCCACCTGCTCCCTGTTGTCTCCTGCCCTATCGTGTGCCTCTTAGTAATTCCCCACTGTGTATTTATGTCCTGTGTTTCTGTTGTCTTGCGTGGAATCATTTGTCCTGTTTTGTCAAATCGCTGTCCATGACACCTGTAAGTTTATCCCTGTATCCTGTAACTGTTATCCGGTGTTCTGTTTAGGTTATGATAGTTTTTCCCCCTCGTGGGTTTTTGTTTTCTCATTCCTTGAGCTTTGTTCTGTTCCTAGTTTTGAGTTCTAATAAACCCCTGACCTTCCCTGGACTTTTTGTGTGCTGCATTTGGGCTCTTCCTGAGAAAAACCTGACAGCTACGGAGATCCTTGCGCCATCACGATTCAGATTGAGGCTACGTGCGCAGCATAACCACTCGGTATGTAGCCTATACATGATGCTGGTAATCCCTATTGTTAAAATTGCTGTATCCGTCGGCCTAATTGTTATACCCCATGTTTACAGGGCGGGGAGTGACCAGCAACTAGGGTGACTCCGCGGCATCACAGGCTGCTGCTCTGTTTGGGAACATAGTCCCCTTTGGGTTACTGTTTCCACTGGCGCGACAGGTCGTGGGCTACTGTGGTCGGGTTCTATCGACGCAGCCAGGCCCCCAGCAACGCGCAATCTCACCTGTTGACTACATGCACTCGCGGGCAACACCGCTAACCGCATAGGCTATTTGTTGTTTAAGTTTTGATTTGATTTATTTTCGTTGCATAGGTGGCAATGTGCAACACCTCTATTTTGTGATTATTTTGTGGACGTGGGGGATTCGTGAGATGCATACCCCTCGCCTGTTTCTGCTGTATTATCTCTGTTGCTTTATCAAATTTAACTGAAGACATTCTGTCTTTTGTTTTTGTTTCTTTTTGTTTTTCGTTGGTTTGGGTTGATTAATTTAGTTGGACCTGACCTGACTGGGTCTTCTGAGGTCTGTTCCTCAGATTGCAGCAGCCGAACTGCATTGGGGGGACTGGCTTCTCCAGTCCCTGTGTGTGTGTGTGTGTGTGTGTGTGTGTGTGCGTGTGTGTGTGCGTGTGTGTGTGCGTGTGTGTGTGCGTGTGTGCGTGCGTGTGTGCGTGTGTGCGTGTGCGCGTTTGTGTCTGTGTGTGTGTGTGAGCGTGTGTGTTCAGTGGTGGTTACTTAACATTGGTCTACTTTATCCCTTCAACCAGGGTGGCTGCACTCCTTCGGCGCAGTGTCTCCTCGAGCAGCATTGATATAGCAAAGTTAAGTAGAGTGGAATGCATTAGTCTGTACTGAATTGACATAGCCTATACACTGTACTTGATCCTGTGTCTCAAGCCCCTTTTCTCTCTTCTATATTTTGGACAGGTGTGGTTGGAGCGAGGCAACCGGCAGGCAGACCTTGGTGGTGGACCCCTCTTCACTTTCTTTGCTGTGCCGCACGACGGGTGTTTATCTTATTATTTTTTGTGTGTTTTGTGTTTTTTTTATTATTCCTTCACGAGTGGTGTATATATTCTGGGACTTCCTCTTCTCTCGCTCTACTGCCCGGTAAGCCTATGCCCCACCCCCAGTTAGTTCTATAACATTTGCACAGGCTTCTCTCCAGTGTGGCTATCAGGTTAGCATATTAGTGGAGTTGCAGCCGCCCTGAGTAGTGATCCTGTGTTCTTTACAATAGTAGTGGAGCAATTTAAATTGTTATCTATTTGTATTGTGCTCAAGCAACTGTAACCCTTCCTGTTTTAGGAGCGCCCTCACAGTTTGTAAAGTGGCTACCTGTGTTCATTGAGAAACTAAGAAAAAGAAAAGAGAGAGTGAATGAAAAATTGACCTTACAGAATTAATAAAAATTGGTCTTGTTTGAACCCATGTCTCCTCCTTGAAGTGTTCACGAACCTGGGGATCTGTGAATATCTGTTGGGTAACAGGGGGTTAATGGGTGTCCCGAGGTGACCCCCCCCCTCGGGTGGCGTAGTCGCAATTGGTAAAATTTCCTGGCCAATACTACACTATGTTCACTGGGTCCTATGTTCCCCGGGTCCTATGTTCCCCACTGCCTCCAAGTAGACTGCTGCCACACAAAGTTTAGGTTGTTGTTGCACCTCTGACAGGTTAGGTTTAGGGATAGTTTTGGGAAGGGCACAATTTGAAAACTAGGAAACATACAATGAGGGGAACTTAGGACCCTTTTTTTTCAAAAAAGGATTCTATGTTCCCCGCTGCATCCAAGTAGACTGCTGCTGGATGGCAAAGCGCAAGTTGTTGTTGCACCTCTGACAGGTTAGGTTTAGGGATAGTTTTGGTCAGGGCACACATTTACAACTCAGAAACATTGCATTACTGACAGGTTAGGTTTAGGTATGGTTTTGGGAAGGGAATGGTTTTGAGGAACAGGGTCCTAAGTTTCCCGGTCCCATACAAAGACAGGGGAACATAGGACCCGGGGAACATACTAGGTACGTTCTCGGTTTGCAACAGTTAGTGAGAATATGCTCACAGTATGGAGATGAGTGTGATAGAAAATATAATGCTGGTAAGAGTAAGATCATGGGTAACACTTTAGAATAACAGGCGATTATAAATCACTTATAAAGTATTAGTAACACTTAGTTAATAATGAACTTATAATGAACAAGACGTTTACAAATGTTTGTAAATGATTAAGGAATAATATGTAAAACCTATTATAAATGATTTATAAAGTTGATTACAAAGCAATCATAAAGTATTAGTAAATTATCTTTTAATGTCTATAAACTATTTACAAAGCATCTACAAACTATTTACAAAGCTTTTTGCGCCTGTTATTCTAAAGTGAAAACACAAAAGCATGTACGAAAACTTTCGTCGAGGTAATATATGCAATGGACAATTTCCATTTGTAGACATTAACAGATCATTTCAATGGAAATTGTGCCTAAAAAGTGAAAGGAAAGGAAAAAAGTGCCTAAAACCAGGTTTTAATGTCTGAAAGTTCTAGTTTCACAATTCTAGTGAGTTATTGGATGAATTTTATGATAAATTTAAATCAACTTGACTGACTGGGTGTTTTTACTTATACGGGGGCGGTACAGACCCCAGGGGGCGTTGGGGAGCTCTAGGGGGGCGTTCGAGAAGGATACAGCTGAGTTGGAGTGGTGCTCAGTTGCCATTGGGGGGCATAAGTAAAATATTATTTTTTTAATACTAAGTTGGGCGTTGTCAGGCTTATGATGAGGTCAAGGGGGCGTTGGGAGGCTTGTGAGGAGGCCAAGGGGGCGTTTGTTCAAAAAAGGTTGAGAACCACTGTACTAGACTAATGTTTGAACTGCCCTAGCACCAGGCCAGACTCTTGACATGATGTGTAGGCTACGTATGTGTGTGTGTACTCTACTTGACAAAAAAACACGAACCCTTCTTTGCATCTGCACTTGTTGATCTACTAGTGATGCTGGCTATGATTATGTCCTTGTTTGTTTGTCGCTTTGGTTATAAAGCATTTGCCAAATGCAATGTAATGTTATATAATGTAATGAATAAAGAAAATATAAGCTTGTTGAAATCTGTGTTACCATCAGTTGTTGAGGTCAGCTGACATCACTGTTGGAAAACTGTTAGAACTGATCATTGTTGTTAAGCACATAACTCTGTGTGCACAGTTTGATTCCCACCGTAAAAAATCTACAATGTATTGTACATAGTAGGGATGCAAATTATCGATTAATTCATTAATCATTAGTTGATAGTCTTATCGATCGACTTACGATTAATTGATAAGCGGTGTTTTCTCCCCGAAATCTCAGTGTTTCTCAGAAAATAACTACTAAATCTAAGAATTTTAATAATTAAAAGAAATAAAATGCCACATTTACATTTATTCTATTTCAATTCTTTAATCCAAGGGTGATTTAAATATTCCCACTACTCACACCCCTCTTCACACACACTCTTCACATGCCCATTTCACCTGGGTCTCTTGTCAGTTGAATTGTCGATTAATTGCGATTAATGTTTTTTAATCGATTAATGCATTTATCGATTAAAGTCGATTAATCGGTTAATCGTTTGCATCCCTAGTACATAGCAACGAAATGAAAGAGAATACACTGAATGAGAAGGTGTGTCCAAACTTTTGGTCTATACAGTACGTCCCTCTATCTCTCTCTTATGTCCTCCATCCTATGTCCAGCCCCTACCATCCTCCTGTGTTCCTCTCTATTCCTCAGGTCGGCCGCACATCGGCTCCGACAGCACTGTGGCGCACTTTGCTTCCGACATAATTCGGACCCCAAAACCCAATTTCACACGAACATAGCATTGAAAGTCAATGGGCGGTGCCAACAAAATAGAACTTGTCTCTAATTGCTATCCGACATCGGCGAATGTCCGCGGACATCGGCGCCAGTGTGCGGGGTTCTATTGAAAACAATGGAATTGAACTTTTGCAAAGCAGTGCTCAGCACTTTGTCGTGCCTATGTGCAGAAGCCCTCATACCCCCTTATATCCCTTTTCTTCCCCTTCATCCATACCCCCATCCTGTCGAATGTCCTCTGTCCACCTCTCCCTCTTATCATAGCCCTATTCATGCCCCCATCTGTATCCCTCCATACTCTCATACCCCCAGTATCCAGTCCATGCCAAGTACATCAGTATTCATAAAATCCAGTGTAACCATTATGCTTAGCTATTAAGCATTCATAATGGAAAAACTGGAGCAACCCTTCAATATAACATTGCATTCCGAATTTCATGACTTGTGTCTCGTGACTTGGAAAATGGACATGACAGAAATACATTAAATAGTTCAGTATACAGGAGCTCTATGAATCTGATGAAGGCCTACTTACGAATGCACTCTGGACTTTCACTCCACTCTCCCCGGCGACATGTGACTGTGACTGTGACCGTGACTCTGTCCTTGTCTTTAAATTGGTAGAAACGTTCACATGTATAGTTCACCTCCAATCCTTCTGTGTAAATCTTTTGATCTGCTGAGATGGATGACTTTCCATTTTCAACTTGAGGTGGAGCTTTACACAAGTTATAGTCACCTGGACAAGGACAAAGAAATATTTACAAAATAATGTTCTGTGCAATGTGAAATATTTATATGGATAACACTGTCAGACAGAGCAGAATAATTTTAGTGCACTAAACTTGCACACAAGTTTTAGTCACCTGGTTTGACATTTGCACAGTTTACACAGATTCGAAAAGTTCGAGTTTAATTTATAGGACAACATACGTTGGCAGTTTGGCGTCTTCAGTGTTCCATTGTCACATTTGATTTCTTCTGATTTTGTGTAACCAGCATCACATTCATACTGTACGACCTCCCCGTGCAGATACATCATCTTATTTGGTGGATAAGTCACATGCTCAGCAGCAGCTGGGGCTTGACATGGACTCTGAGCTGCACAAACAAACAAGCTTAACCGTCTACACATCATGATAATAGAAAGGGTCTAGCTGCATATGTAGCAAATAGCTAATTCAGAGGTGACTCACCATTCAACAAGTTGATTAAGCACAGAGACATCTTTGGAAGCATTATTTGAAGCTTGACAAACTAGTTAATGTTGCTGTCATGCTTGAATATAAGGGTTTAGATCATATGGATCTTAAGCTGGGTAAGGACATATCAGATCACATGACATAAACTTTACAATATGGGGGTTCAGCTGATGTACTCACGAAGGCATATTGGAGTGCTGGTCTCGGTCCAGTTTCCTGCCTCACATGTGATCTTATCATCACCCTCCATCTTAAAACCCAGATGGCATGTATATGTCAATACCTCTCCATTTCTGTACAACTCTTGGTATGGAGAGACAATGATTGCGTTTGGAATATCTGGTGGAGCTGAGCAGATGCTACTGTCTCCTGTTAAATAAAACAACAGCTCATCATTCTTGTGCACTCAACACATCTGATGTGAATGTCAAATCTTTTAACCTCACAAAAAGAAGTTGGAAATAAATTACGTTCACACTGTGGTGTCTCCCACTGTCCATTGTTACATCTAATTTGCTGTGATTGCGATGTGTAACCCAGTTCACATCCAAACTCCTCAGTTTCTCCATGTGAGTAAATGTCCTTCTTATTCTTAGAAATGACATTGTTAGCTGCGGGTGGGGCGAGACAGTCATTTACACCTGCAGAGGACGGAAAGCATGTAAAGAGAAGGTTGTGTTATGATACAGTATATTCTGACATATTGTGTAGCCTGCCGTAATAAGGATATAGGCCTACACAATAGCTTTACCAGAAGGTCTAGACATACACTCTCACACACACACACACACACACACACACACACACACACACACACACACACACACACACACACACACACACACACACACACACACATACACATGCGTGCGCACGCACAAGTCCTACAGCGAATCAGGTCCCTTCTACTTTTAGCACGGTGGCACTGAATTAGAATTAGAATTAGACACACACACACACACACACACACACACACACACACACACACACACACACACACACACACACACACACACACACACACACACACACACACACACAGCCAAAAGACAGACTTACTGATACACATGGGTGGTGTGAGAGACCATTTGCCTTCAATACAGCTGGTTCTCTGCGACCCTCCACCGGTGCTGAGCTTGAAACCAACATTGCAGGAAAATCCACCATAGTTCTGGCCTTCTTTCACAAAGAATCCATTTTCAATGGTAGGTGTATCACAAGCTCCTTTCTCAACTGAAAGAATAGTTCAAGACCATTTGTAGACCAGGTTTTAGAACAACTGGATGCAAAAAAATCAAAAGGTGTTGCTCTCATCTAGATTTTAATGATACTGTATGACAGCAAAAAAAAGTTAAGCTAATGTCTCTAGAGATTCTCGTTAGTCTATGTCATGTTAGTCAAAAGAGCAGCTGGACTTCATTTTGGAGCTTCACCAGTTTTAATTCTGATGTGGGAATTTCATGTGGTTTATCATTATTGTCATTATTATCATTATTATTATTATTATTATTATCATTATCATTATCATCATCATTATTAATGCTATCTCAAAGTAGACCTCTGCACCCCACCCCATGTCACCTGAAAAAGGCTCACACATTTAAAGACAATAGAGTTCATAATTTGGATGAGGATAGCAGGCGGTTTGAGAAGGGAGTGAAGTCATCTGTATGTCCATCTGGAACAGCAAGTTTTGAACAGAGGAGTAGGACAACAGTATGTCATCAACCACCAACTAATCGCCATTCTGCTTTGGCCCTCCATTACAGGAGATATAACTGCTCTCACCCATCAGAGCTGCTTCAATCTCTGGAAGCATATGACCAAAGTGACCGTGATGAGGGCTATAGTACACAGATCCACTTTCTAGATTAAAAAACACCCCATTCCCACATCAGAGAAGTCGGAATAAGTCTATGGATAGAGACAGAAGATCTTTTCAAGTTGAGAAAAAAAGTCCAGATGGCTACAGCCTAACTCTTTTGATAGAACCCAAATTAAACTAATGATTGTTATTCCAGTGAGCTATGTGCGTGCATCAGTGAGCGTCATTCTAGTCTCATTAGCATCATTGTATGTATCAAGACATGTCATTTAATTTGCTATTGATGAAAGACAGAAAGAAAAGTGACATACCACAGAGTTGTTTAGGATTCCAGCCGTCGATTTTACATGTCGCTTTCTCTGCAGTTTTCCTGTACTCTACTCTACTGGGCCAATAAGACGTTCGGCAAGAATAGGCTAGAGTCTCATCAATTTTATAATTGTATATATAGTATCCATTCGGAGCCCTCCTCAAAGTCAGCGTTGCACGACTGTCATGGTCTCGAGTTGTGCAATCGATTTCTGCATAGAAATACATTATGTTACTCTTTCAATTTACTCTATATGTTAAACAGTATGAAATGAATGATGTGCACCCCTAAAGAAAAACTGCTTTGTTTTTTTCTAAGCCAGTGACTTACCCTCACAGCCAGGCGTCATCTTATTCGGCCACTCTCCATCCTCTCCACAGAGAAATGAATCTCTCTCCTTTTTTGTTGTCATTGTCCGATATCCTTCACCGCACACAATCGTCACCTCATCTCTTGGTCGGAAAATATTTTTGCCCTTAGGTAAGATACTGGTGTAAGATCCAGTCGAGCCTGGGAGCTTGCAGGTGATCTCTGCAGACATATAATTTCATTGCATTTCATTTCATTACATTGCATTGTCTGTGACTGTAACAACTGGAGAAGCATCACACTTCTCTCTGTTCTGAGCAAAATTTTCTGCAAAATTGTCATACAACGCATAACATCAGCAGTCGAAAAAATGTTCAGAGAGGAACAAGCTGGTTTCAGGAAAGGCAAGGGATGTGAAGACCAGGTATTCACTCTCAGGAACATCATTGAGCAATGCAGTGAATGGCAGCGACAACTCTACATAAACTTCATTGACTTCCAGATGGCTTTTGACAGCATCCATCGGGATGGCGTGAAGATCATGAGAAGCTATGGCATACCCTCCCACATAGTTAGCATTATCAAGTCGTTCTATACCAACTTTTCCTGCACCGTAGGGGCATGCACCACCAGCTTTGCAGTAGAATTTGGAGTCCGTCATGGATGTGTGATGTCAGTGCTATCATCTGGCTATGGATTGGGTTATGAGGGGGACCACAGAGGACAAGAAAAGAGAGATTAGTTGGACCCTCTATTCCAGAATAGAGGACCTTGGCTTTGCAAACAATCAGGCCCTTCTTGCCCACACGCACATCTACAAGAGACAAACAGAGTTCAGCACTATAGCCAGCAAGTCAGGCTTGTTATCAATACCAGCAAAACCAAAGTCATGCCCATCAACAACAGAGTACCAACAACTATATCAATAGAGGACCAGATCTTGGTCCACGAACAGTTTCATATACCTGGGAAGCACCATTCACAACGATGGGGGAACCAGTAAAGATATTCAGAACCGGATCAACAAAGCACAGGCAAACTTCACAAGATGAAAGAAGATATGGAACTCAAAACAATACAGCACCAAAACAAAATTCTGACTCTACCAAAGCTGTGTGATATCT
Organism: Engraulis encrasicolus; assembly: GCF_034702125.1. NCBI lineage: Eukaryota > Metazoa > Chordata > Actinopteri > Clupeiformes > Engraulidae > Engraulis > Engraulis encrasicolus. Next base: position 20,505,766 of record NC_085862.1, on the reverse strand, counting down.
ACTCTGCTATGTCAGTGGTTCTTAACCTTTTTTACTTAACGCACCCCCTTTCCTGTGCGGAAGACAAGCCGCGCACCCCCAGCACAAAGTTCTGCACGTGTATATGCACTAAAAAATGTTTTCAGTGATTAATTGCAATTAATCTTGCTTGAGACATTAATCAATACCTTAATGACTTAAAATGGGGACCATAACATGTTATAATTTGTTCTTAATTTGACCTAAGTATAATGTTTGCAAGTATAATTTTGGTCAGAACCTCAACACAAACAAAATTCTGCGCACCCCCTGGAATCTCTGGCGCACCCCCAGGGGGTGCCCGCACCCCAGGTTAAGAAACACTGTGCTACAGTATATGGTGCAGAATGCTGGAAAACAACAGAAGGCGACCTGCATAAACTGTCCACCTTTCAGACATCATCCCTGCGGAAAATTCTACACATCTACTGGCCCAAAACCATCTCCAACAATAACCTCCTCAACATCACTCAGCAAGGAGATATGCAATACATCTTCAATAAGCGCAGATGGACCTGGATCGGTCATGTAGGCCTACTCAGAATGGAACTCAACGCAATTCCAAGAGTCGCATTCAGTGTTGCCAGATTTTCTACGAGAAATAAGCGACTGACGTCCTGAAAACAAGCCCAAAAGAAGCGACTGCCGGGCGTAGTGAAAACAAGCCCAAACTAAGCAACCGAAGGGGTGGGTCGTCAGTCGCGTGCCTAGTCAGGGAAGACCTTGCTCTTTGCGGGGGTCTGCGTGGCAGCTAAAATCCCCTCAAGTGACCACAGAAAGTGGGAGTTAACAATGCTGTAGTAGGGTCACTTGTAAGGATGAGTCAGAAAAAACGAGTTGCCATTGAGAAACACATTCAAATGACCGGCAGAGCAGGAGAAAACAGCAAGCCCAACCCTGAAAAGAGCAAGCCCCAAAAAACCGCAACCCGCGACTTAACAAAATTCAAAGCGACTGCTCAAAAAAAGAAGCCCAAGGTCGCTTATAATAAGCGGACTTGGCAACACTGGTCGCATTACACTGGACCCCAGAAGGCAAAAGGAAGAAAGGGAGGCCAAAAATGACATGGCCCAGGACCATTGAGAAGGAGCTCCAGCAGCACCACCAAAGCTAAGGGACCATAGATAAGTTGGGTACAGACCGATTGAAGTGGAGAGACTTTGTTGCTGCCCTATGCGCGTGATGGTGTTAAGTAAGTAAGTAACATTACATTATATAAAGCAGACACTTTACATGTTCAACTGTGAGAAAATTAGATATTTTGACTACAATTGGCAAATATATACATGACATATATATATCTCTCTCTCTCTCTCTCTCTCTCTCTCTCTCTCTCTCTCTCTCTCTCTCTCTCACACACACACACACACACACACACACACACACACACACACACACACACACACACACACACACACACACACACACACACACACACACACACACACACTGTATATTACATTTTACATATTAATACTGTGCATATACAGCATACTACTTATACCCAGTTGTTGAGGAGATTTATTTTAATTGTCATACAAGGCAACAAAACTATTCCAGACCACACATCTGGGACAATACCAGTTATTAATATATTTTGGGGCTTTTTGTGTCTTTATTGCTGATGGGACAGTTGAGTATGTCAGGAAGAGAGTGGGAGAGGGAGATGGGGCAGGGTTGGTACATGACCCAGGCCAGACTTGAATCTGGATCCCTATGGGCATGCAAGCCCATATGTGGGGGCTTAATGCACTGCACCACAGCACCCCAAAGTTGGGCCAGTTTTTAAAGGATGCTCCACCTCCAGGTGAAATTAAGCGACTCCCCAAAGTCTCTAGAGTTAGATGAGCTCTGTCCAGGCAACCCAACCATTGATGTCCTATAATATCAATAGAGCAGCCGTTCATCAGAATTTTAAAATAACTTAACTACATTAGATTACAGCAACTTTGCTAAACTAAGTCAATGTCAGCTCTGTTAGCTTATCTTAGCACGGTTGCTGTATTCTTATGTATATGTAGCCATTTCAAAATCCCATGTTGCCAAATTTAGAAAATGGTATATGCTGGAAAGCATCTGCTCCAACTTTAGGAGCTGCAGACAGTGACTTAACCCATTGATGCTGGATTCATTGTGCACCATTTGCCCTGGCACCTGGAGCTGCATAACGCAACATTCAGGCTCATGAGATTTCAGATTTTTTATTAAAAATGTTGGTGTGTTAAAGCTGAATGAACATGTTCTAATAAAAGAAGAGGGTCTTAGCTTTTAAATAGAATTAATGTCTTGTTTTTATGAGCATCAGGTGCTGAGATATGTAGGTTTCTATAGGCTGACAGTACCTTTTCCCAAAAATGGCTTTGGCATTTAGCACCCATTTCTGCAGGTGCTTCAGGCACCAATGGGTTAATTTCACCTGGGGGTGGAGTATCCCTTCAAGTAGGACATAGTGAAACAAATGTGTGTGTTGTATACCTTCACATACTGGTGTGATGCTCCAACCGTACTTAGTACACTTGGGCCTCTGTTCGGAGCCTGCTTTGTATCCTTCTTCACAGGTGTATCTGAGCAAATCCTCATCTCTGTACAACTCCTGCCTGTTGGTAATCCATCCATGTTCTATGGCAGGAGCTTCACATTGTATTTCTGTAAACACAGAAGACTGCCTCGCTCAAGTTTCTTTCTTTTGTATTGCCTTACTACCATTAATAAATGAATTACGTAAAATGAATTGAAAATTAGAAGTAAATTAATTAAAAATTAGACTTCAGCTGTAAGAAGCTGGACTTCTTTTTGAAGATGTTTTGCGTAGCCGGCAAGTTTTTTTGTCCTCTCCTGCAACTGTCATGAATTCGTCATATTTCAGCTGTATTTGTGTTTTTGATAAAGCATGTACCGCTTTGAAGTTCCCGCAATCCAGAAACTATAGCCCAAAGTAGCTGTCTCCAATTATTTATGCCCAAGGGCCAAATTAGTGCAAAATAGGCTGCATGGGCCAATGTGTGTAATGTTTTGTGTATTCTGTATTTATATGTTTGCTACTGGACACCTTAGTTTCCCTCAGGATTAATAAATGATACTCCTACTTGAAATGAGGCTGGCCAACAGTGTAGATGACAGCAACAAACCTCCTTACTGCAGCTTTAAAGAATTTCCTCAGCTCCTCAGTCTGATGGAGGAGTTGCTTATTGCCCGATCTAGCTTATTATCCTCAATTAAAAGGATATGGTATATAGTCGTATAGTTTACCTCTGCAAGTGGGGGTATCATGGCTCCAGGTGCCGTCTTGCTTGCAGTGGATCTCCTCAGGGCCGGTGAGCTGCATTTTCGCTCCCACACACTCGAAGCGTACAACGTCACTGTAGCCACCATCCTCATAGTTACCAAGCGCCCTGACATTGCCGGCCGGCTCAATTATTGGACATTTGACCTCTGCAATGTGAAATTATAGTTAATGATGCCATTGTGATATGGAGGATAATGTTCCTCTAGAGAGAGTTATTGCTGTGTCTATACATCAATCCGATGTATGGTTTATTTAGTGACAAATTAAATAGTGTCTCCATGGGTGCAGTCATTTTCCTCCAACTCCATTATTTGAGGTGGGCGTAGAGGTAGGGTGGCCAGATGTCCGTCTTTAGGACAGACCGTCCATCTTTTCTGTCCCTTGTCCGGCGTCCGGCACTGCATTAAGCCAGACATGCGGTTCATTAAAATGCATGAAATTGCATCTAAGAAACGTACATTTTCTTCGGGGAGGCCCCTAAACCCCCTGTCCAAAAAATATGTCCCCCTTTTTACTGTCACAGAGATGGTAACCCTAAGAGCAAGTGTCTCCCTGTTCGCTAGTATTAGGTCACTGATTCTTGAGAACTTGGCTAAAACAGGTTTCCATTTTGAAAGAAAAAAGTAGTTCAAATCCAAAATATGGGAGTAGCCTACAGTACAGTCCAAAAGTATGGACTCACCTTCTCATTTAATTAATTCTCCTTATTTTTGTAGCTATTTACAGAACTTAGTACATTTTCAGGGAGGGCATCAAAACTGTGAATGAACACATATGGGCCTATAATGTTTCGCGTAACAAAAAAATATATATATAAAAAAATAAAAACAATTATTTAAAAAATATAAAAAAATGCCAAACAGTGATGTCAACACAGCAAAACTGAGGGCTGCACATGTTTCAACAAGCTTATTTTTCGAGTCGAGTCAATTTTAATTGATACAAGCAATACAAGAGAGATTTTCTTGATCTGATAATGAGTCACTTGGTCAGCATAGCTGGTTATCTAGGTGAAACAGTGACAAAAAAGTAAAAGTAAAAGTGAAAAACCCTGCCACAGATTCCCTCCAACACAGGTTTGACCTCTCCAAGTAACTGGCTGTGACTAAATATCAGATCAAGAAAATGTCTGTAAAATGCTTGTACAAGTGTTTAAAACTAGGTTTTAGGTCTCAAAATTCTAGTTCTACAATTCTAGTGAGTTATTGGAGGACTTTATTGTTCAATTAGGATTGACATGAGTGACCGGGCATTTTTATTTGAAAATAGACAAAAATAAGCTTATTGAAATGTGTGGGGCCATCAGTTGTGCTGTGTTGACGTCAGGTGGATAGACAGCTGACATTGCTGTTGGACAACAGTTAGAATTATATTTTTTGGTAAGCATGTAATTCTCCATGTGTTCAAGCACAGTTTTGATGCCCTGCATGAAAATACACAATGAAAATCCACGAAAATAAAGATGATGCATGAATGAGAATGTGAGTCCATACTTTTGGCCTGTACTGTATATTAGATGAAGGACTTGGCTGTGTCGCAATGTATGGGAACAACCTCCCCATATTTTACTGTTTTTCATAAAATTGAATAAAATTGTTTTTCTCAACCCTGTCGGACACAATTGGAAGTAAAAAAAATGTATTACCTAAAGTGAGGAATTCTATAGAATTGTAGATATGTATATATTGTAAGCATATTCTTAAAACAAAAATGACATCAAAATCAAGTGCAGTTTTTTTGTCACCTCTGGTACCATTGGTGACAAAATAGTTCCTAAATGCGCAACAGTGGAGGCTAGAGTATTGGTGACAAAAACTACTCTTTTACATAATATGCGTAGTTTCTTCACATTAGCTATTTTATTTTACATCTGTTTTTAGCTACTTCATACCTCTTCTCAAAAAGTATACAGGTAATTAACATTATGTAACTAACTAACTAACCTAACTGCTTGCCCATGACTGCTTTATGTACCCAGCACTAGACACTGGCACACCTTCTCAGACGGGGATGTCGTTGTCCCAGCCGCTGGCCTTTATATCTAATATACTGTACATTAGACACCACAGCAAAATCTAATTACACCCTCACAAATGGGGATGTCGTCATTCATTAGACACTATACACTAAAGCACCTTCACAGTGTCTAATAATACTGTATTAGACACTATACACTAGTGCACCTTCACAGTGTCTAATAATACTGTATTACAGTGTTTCTCAACCTTTTTTTAGGCGAGGCACCCTTTCAATTCATGAAAAATTTCAAGGCACCCCAAACCAACTAGCCGTAATATAGCATCACATCCGATACCACACAAGCTTAGAAAAGTAACACATTTGGAGACACACAACCTAGTCGCACGACCTACGTTCAAAGTTGCAGCTGGGGTGACCAATATTTACTTTACTTACTATGCGTAAATGGCAGATCAAAGATTCAACTGACTAACATTAACTTATCAATTTTGACAAATATGTTTTATGTTATATCATTTATTTATCAGCCACGTTTCCGCGGCACCCCTGAGGGGGCCCTACGGCACCCCAGGGTGCCCCGGCACCCCTGTTGAGAAACACTGCTGTATTAGACACTACACACTAGTGCACCTTCACAGACGGGGATGTCGTTGTCCCAGCCGCTGGCCATACAGACACGCTGTGTGTTCCTGCTCATCATACGATGGCTGTGAGTGACAGAGAGAAAAAAAGGCCAAACAAAAGAAGACAAAACAAGACAAGATGAAAAAAAAATAACAAGGCAAAATAAAAAGATGAAAAAAAGGCGAAACAAAACAAAACAAGACAAGGCACGAAAATACAAAACAAGGCAAAAAAAGAAGGCAAGACAAGACAAAAATAAGGCAAAATAACAAGGCAAGGCAAGGCAAGACAAGGCCAAACAAGGTAAAAAAAAGACAAAACAAGACAACACAAAACAAGGCAGAACAAGACAAAACAAGACAAAAGAAGGAATGTCTGGTGAATAAACAGCAGCACCATGGTACAGTTGTGGCACAGCAGAAATAAGAACTGTGAAAATCATCTTCAAGGCATTTTCTATCTATCTATCCATCCATCCATCCATCCCTCCATCCATCCATCCATCCATCCATCCATCCATCCATCCATCCATCCATCCATCCATCCATCCATCCATCGTATCCTGAAAAAATACCACAGTCTAAAACTACAACATGGGACTTCATCATGCATCAGTATTTTGCTTACTGCTGTGTTGATTCAGTCCAAATACTTGACTGAGCGTTAGTCAGAGCAGATTGCACAACGTGGTACGAAACTTTCACAATGTTGCAACACTCTGAACAGAGCTGAGTGAGAATTCTTTTTGGGACCGTGTGCAACACTGATACTGTTTCCGCCACAAAGAGGTGTCAAGAGTAAAAGTAAAAGTAAAGGGTGTAAGTACCCTACAACACTCAAAGTAACATAAAAAGGATGCGCACACAAGGCTTGGGTAGAAAAATGTAACACCCTCACAGCATTGTATAGAACTGCACTATGTGACATGCGTACAGCCTTACCCAGTTTTGCGGTGCACTACTGTACACAGTAGTTATCAACCTTCAACAGTTTTTCATGTGTACTGCATTGCAATACTCTACTGCAGTTATCAGCACTACAGTATTGAACTGTTATCTTACCCAGTTTTGCATGTGTACTCCACTACTGATCCGAAGACGAAGTCGTCCCCGCTGGCCAAATGAAAATCGCCATTGGGCGTGTCTCCAGGGTGACCACATGGTTTTTCTTAAACAACAAAACAAATAGCAATAAGAAACAACAACAACATGTATTTACTGTGTATTGCACAATATTACAACTATACAATTGAGTCAAAGTGCTTTCATATACACATACACATTCTCATCACACACCAGCTCTTGAGGCTGCCAAGAAGGCACCAATCATCTGTGAACAGCAAAGTTTTTCTTACGTAAACAACAACAAAGTAATGACTCTCTGGTGAAATCATATATAACAAAATAGAGATGCACCGGATCCTGATTTTTAGGATCCTGCCGGATACCGGATCCACTGCTTAAGATCTTGCCGGATCCGGAACCGGATACCGGATCCTACAAAAGGGTGGAAACATAGTCTACTCGCAGGCGTGGGCCCTTTTTATTATGTTGGCTCAAACAATTTTTTAGACTCATTGGCTTATTGCCACACTGCCTGCTCTGGCCGCTTCCAAAGGGCTTTCACTCCATGCCGTGATTGGGGTTGTGAAAGACTGACTGAAAAGCCTAGGCTATTGATGCACCAGACCCTGATTTTTAGGTAACATGCCGGATACCGGATCGACTGCTTAAGATCCTGCCGGACCCGGATCCTGTGAAAAACCGGACCCGGATCCGGTGCATCTCTACAACAAAACAAACTGCAGCAACAAGAAAAAAACAATCAAATTACAGTGTACTGTTTAGAGGGATGTGGTGTAAATACAGTAGCATTTTAATCAGAAATTTACTTGAGATTTTGTGAGATTCTAGACCCAGGGTATGGACTGGTACTCTACCATAGATGGCATTTTCCCAGTAGGCTGAGAGTCCTCAGGGGCTGATGCTGGTTTCTTTTTCTGAGAGACTGACAAAAATGTAGATGGGCAGGCCCACAGCCCTACTATGGCTTTGAAGAAGGGGGTTGCTACTAACTCACTCCCCCCATCCATCTGTGTTGGTGTCAGGAATTGAACTGGCAACTTGCAAACAGAACAGGCAACAAGTGCAACTCTTCTAGACCTTCTCTGTTTGTAGAAGCAGAGTTGCAGCACCCCCCTTAAAAATACCTATACTATAGCGTATACTGTCAGGGATGCATTATGTCTCCATGGGCCCCTGGGCCATACAACAACATGGGTGTTGCTCGTTTACAAAAAGATTTGGGGTTTTAGACCAGATGTTAGCAACTTAATGTTTGTGGAGGTTCAGGAGTTTGTCCATTGAGAAAATGTGAAAATACAGTTGTTACCGTAAAAATGTGATTGAAAATGAAAATGAAGAGGCGTGGGCTTCATGGCCCTCATGACTCTTGGGCCCCTGGGGCTGGGTAGGCCCGTGCAGTAATACATCCTATTGTACACGTAAACAGCTTCTTACTCTGGCATGCCCTTCCTGTGATCTTCCAGGTGTTGCCTTCACATTTCGCTCTGTAGAAGCCAGTGTAGCCGCTCTCACACCGGATCCGGGCCGATTCCCCGTCACCGTAGCTCTCCTTCAGGCTGGACAGATCTGCATTGGTAGGCCTCTCAATCGTGCTCTTCTCACAGCCTGGTAGTCAACGCATACAACACATACATACAAATCATTAGGGGGGTATACCAAGAAGCTAGTTCAGTAGTAAAACAGTTTAAGTTAACCTTGAGGTAGAGGGGACCCCCCCTAACTCACCAAGAGAGACTGAAGATAGTGTAGAATTGTTCTGTTTGTCACAAGCATTCCGATTGGCTGTCTCTCGCGGCCATGTTTTATATATGTCAATGTTTCGTTCTATTTCAGTTAGTCTTTGGTTGTTGTTTATTTTTGATGCTCGCAGCCAGGGCCGGCCCAAGCCTTTATGGGGCCCTAAGCAAAATGTCCTCCGGGGTCCCCCCATACCACCACCTACTCAGCATCAGATGCTTCATAAGCTTCATTTACTTGCACGAGTGAGGGAAGCTAAGTGCAGGTAGGCTGTCTGTATGCCGTGTACCCATCATGCACTGTATTCTTGGAGCAAAATTTGTCAAACAAAAAGCCATTTATCATGAAGGAATATCTTAGTTTTGTTTCAAAACTGTAACTCTTGATTATATTCTGTATTTATTGTAAGGTTTTTACAATTAAAAGTGGTACATGAGTGTCCCCCCAATATAGCCTATCCATGATTTGCATGTGACGTCAAACGTTCTAGTGGACGGCTACTGGACGGCAAGAGTGCAGCATTAATGAATGGATTCCTATGGGACTCGCAACGTTTAGTAACTCATAACGTAACTTAGATCGCCGATAAACTAAACACCGTGAACACCCATTGTGCTGTTTGTTACAAAAACAGATAGGGTTACAAACCAGGCATGACTTTTCACTGGATCTCAAAATAAAACGAGAAAGCTGAGGTGAATCGCGGCAACCAACTGGAAAACCATCAAACTAGCCTACTCGAGTAGCTGGATGAGCACCACGGTAAGTTTCTCATTTGCCATCCTTTATATCATCATTTGTCTCTTAATTCGTGAACGCTAGTTAATTTAAGTCTAATGTGCAATTTCAGTGGCTTTTTCTGTGAGGTCAATGTAAGATGCTTTCCATGATTAACGTTAATCTACGCTATGGTGGACGTATGCTAAGATATTGCAGGCTGTAACGTAAACACGGAATTCATAAAGCTCTTGGTGAAATAGCATATGGCGTTCAAATGTAAAAATAAACCATGTGTACATCTCTAGCGCTGATTTCCCAAGTAGTAGGCCTACTCTCCAGCATGATGCTGTCATGAAATGCCAATCACCTTATCCATGCTGGCCTATTTATAATGACATGCATAGGCCCACCAGTGTCGATGTTGTTGTCAATAATATGAAGTCCACCACTTTGTTGTGTTGTCATCCAAATGGTCTGCCCTCTGAAATCAGTCACACACTTCAGAGACTTAATGGTTTGGGAAGTGGTATTAAGATTGGAGGGTTGCAGGTTCAAATCCCATCCTACACCTCTCCCTTCACCTCCCATCCAGGCTGAAGTAGGCCTACCCTTGAGCTAGGCACCAAGCCCCATGCTGCAGGGACAGTTAACAATTCACTGTGAGTAACGAAGTTGCTTTGGATAAGTGTCAGCTAAGTGTAATCTTTCTGTTTCTCCAGATGAGAAGAGCGATGATATGATGTCATGACACATTGGATGTATGGAAGAGCCAGAGGTCCAGCACACCAAGTCAAGTTTAGCCGATTTCAACCTCTTAATCACACCAACTCAATGTAGTAATCAGTTCATTCAATGGCTCAAATACTTTATTTTTAGACACAAAGTACAAATACATTTCAAGGTTTTGTAGGTGATGGGAGGGGATATCTATTCTGGGGTGGACATGTACAATAGACGTGCAAGTACTTATTTATATTAATAAATGGTTATCTGAACTAGGCCTGTAATAGTCAACCCATTGATGCTGGATGCTGTGTACACGTTGTATTGACCTAGGCGCCTGGAGCGACACAGCATTTAGGCATGACATATTAGATTTTTTTAGATTAAAAATGTGGGTATGTTAGAGCTGAATTAACATGTTCTAATGCAAGAGGATGGTCTTAGCTTTTAAAACTCATATCATGTCTGTATGTGCTTCAGAGACTTATTTAGTTATTTGTTGTTTTTTTTATATAGGATGAGGACACCTTTCTTAAAAAGGGCATAGGCAATTAGCTGGCATTTTGGTGCCGGCTAAAATGGGTTAATATTATTTACATACAGCACTATCCCCATACCAGTATACCCATGTCACCTGAGATATACATTTAGTGGAGACAATATAATTAGTTAGACTAGACTGAAGATTGACAGGCGGTCATGGGTAAGTGGTTAAGGCGTCAGGCTTGTAACCCAAAGGGTTGCCGGATCGACTCCTGACCCACCAGGGCCTCGTTTCCCGATAACGATGGTTCTTAGCCTTACGTGTGTCGTTAACCAGTGATCCTACGAATGTTCTTAGATTTCCTACGACTGTTTCCCAAAGACACTCGTACATGAACGCGCGTGCACAGCCTCTAAGATCATTCGTAGCGTCGCTCTTAAGGATCGCTGTCCACATATGTGGTGCTGAAGTGTCCTCGGAGTGAACTGCGCCGTCATGCTGCTAAACCATTTACAAAATGTAAGGCGTGTGTCAGTATCAAAAGTTGTTTTCTATAAGGGTGGGACTACATTTGTAGCAGTTTGCAACTATCGAGTTATTGTTGGCAAATGAAATGAAACGCACACACACAATGAAATCATGCAAAACCATGAGCTAAGCTGTTAAACCAGACAAAGCACGTGCAGTTGGCTACCATGCTTAATATTTAAGAAGACAAGTAGGCCTAGGAGTTCCAAATTGGGATGCGCATTTGGGGAGCGGCGCGCAAAGTACCGTGCACTCAAGGCTTTAACAACTGTGAGGAACATTTTGCACGGCAGTCTGCTGTTATTAAAACAAAAAATCTACACGAATCCCCATCGCTGCCTTTTTTATGTCATAGTTTACCCTTAGCCTACAACTATCGTGTCTTTTCTGCGTCGCCTTCCCTTTCTTAGGGTACTTGAAAATGAAAGAGGGCGCAACGACTCGCTGACCGTTTTTCTTTTTTTTTATGTTTCGGTATTGGCCTTCCGACATCACCACTCTTGTCTCTGGTCGCCGAAGCCCCCTATTTATTTTGCGTGTGGATGCCTTGTTGTTCACGAAGCACCCACACAAATTATGATTGATCACAGTTTAATAATGCCCTGATTTATCACAGCTGAACTATTTTACTGCCTGTAAAATATTTTCCAAACACATTGCTTTTATTTTATACACTTACACAATTAATGTTACCTTCTTATTTTCGTTACAGTGTCAACTGTGGTGCCATGATATTTACACTCCCGCCTTAAAACATCAACTTGAAGCGCAAGTTTCCTCTTTTCCTGTGGGTGTCTCCACTGTGCCATGCCACTCGCGTCTTAAAACAGCAATCTTATGCGCAAGTTTCTTCTTTTCTCTTCATATCCTGTGGGTGTCTCCACTGTGCCATGCCGTTAAGATCAATCTTAGTGCGTTAAGACTACTCCAGATCACTCGTGGGTTTCTCTTAGAGTTACGTGTCAACCTGCGATGGTTCTTTGCTAAGTTGGCTTTGGGAAACGCTCCGTGAGCTCTACGATGGTGTTACGTGTGAACTTAAGTAGCACGTAGCGTTAAGTAGTACTTAAGGCCCTTTCGGAAACGAGGCCCAGGTTGGTGGGGGGAGTTAAGTAATCAGTGCTCTCCCCCATCCTCCTCCATGACTGAGATACCCAGAGCATGGTACCACCACACTGCTCCCTTGGGGCGCCATTGGGGGCTGCCCCTTGCACGGGTGAAGCATAAATGCAATTTCGTGCAGTGAACACTTGTGTGCTGTGTCACAATGTCAATGGGAGTTGGAGTTTCCCAGTTGGGCTTTCACAGAAAATGTTCTACGTTGTTGTATTAGTACAATAAAATAAGCAAGACATGTCTGGATGGACTTCATCATTTAAGCTATTTATTATCACAACTACTCACTATCAACGACAACCAGGGCTCACCAGCCAACCGGCCAAATGCTGGGGAAAATTAAGTTTTGCTGGTAGAAAAGAAAGCATACTTGGCACTGTGACCCATTATTTAATGTACCGGTATGTTTGGAGATTAACATACTAGCCATTTTGGCTACTAGTGAATAAAAAAAGTTAATTTAGAGCCCTTCTGAAAACTCCAACAACTGGTACAGGTGATCAGTGCATCAGGGGAGGAATGTAAGGGTAAGCCCGATGGATGAGGGGAACAGCATCACTGATGGTGAGGTCCTGGTGCTGCTGCAAAGCCAAAGCGAAAGAAGCCTCTCTGGACACCTCTTCATGTTGGCTCCCCCATCTAATTAGAAAAAAAGAAAAGACAAACATGCTATTTAAATGAATCTAGCCATGCATTGTAATGTACTGGTACAGTACTGAATAATTAACTCCCTTGGCAATATTGTCTGAATTAAAATGTGATGTAAAATGTCAGAAAATAACACTCATCCCAACTTACTAGTCATGTATTTACCTGTGCTGCTGGGATGCAATTCTTGGATGTCATCCTGGCCAACATGACTCATGGTTTTAGTTTGGGTGCTGACCACCTGACTGATGAACCTGCAATTACTAAACAATAAAAACAATAAAAGATAAATAACAGGTTTGTTGTGCTTTTCTTTCTCTTGTGAAGGTCATCTTTTCAAATGATTTATTTAATCAAATCAAATCAAAATTATTTAATCAAAGTATGTAACCGACATTCTGTCCTATGTGTTTCTACATGTGCAATGTAATGCAACACCGATTTGAAACATTGAAGTATGTCAAGTCAGCTTTTATTGTCACTTTCTTTATGGTCATACAAGGGAAACGAAATTACGTTTTCTCTCTACCATGCCAGGACATAGACAGGACTGACAATTTACAGACAGACAGAAAGTGCAAGACAGGACAGGTAACAGTGATGGACTGGTAACATAAGTAGTCAATAATAATACAGTAGGCCTACAAATGAACATATTGGACATGTAAACAGAAGATAAGATATAGAATTATATTTCACAATAGCCTACATTGTGCAGACGTGGCTGAAACAACAATGAAATCCACTTGGATGAAACGAAGCGAGAGAATCCAAGTTAACCTACAAGATACATCTGAGATGAAAAGATATGCTACTCAACACCACTTTGCGAAATGCCTGACACAAAATGTACCGTGCGTCTTGTAGCCTAGTAAGTTAGGTTAGCAGCATTATCTTACCTGTACCATGCCACGAAGAAGAGGATGCAGCCGCGGTGCCCAGCCACCAATGAAGGAGCGGTGCATAAAGGTGCTTATTTTGCCAATGCAGAGGTTTGGTTTAAGTTCACAACTTTACTGAAGAAAATAAACACGGGATAAAAAAAATACATCGCAGGCAGAGTAAGTTCATGGCTGGAAGCAAGCAACAACTTTCTCTTCTTCTCCCAGTTTCCCGTACCGCCCGTCCCCGTTATGCCATCTAGTGGAGCAGAATACATTTGAATAAATCTATGATTTGAACACATCCACCGTGGCCAACCTAGCCTGATAACGCCAGGTACATATCCCGTTTAAAAAAAAATACAAGAACTACGTGTTTCTTTGGTATTTTATGGTCAAAGTTGTCTTCGTCTGCATAATTCCTATGTACGAATGTGTACTTCTGCCGTCCAGCAAAAACGATTACGTAATATTGTGACGTCAATGCAAATGATGGATAATGGCCCTTGTTTCCATTGTGGCAGTAAGTGGTTCATGAGAAAGAAATATTTGACTAGGAAAAATGGTGGAGAATTATTTTCTTCCTGGAATTTTGCTGCTCATAGGGGGCCCCTGCTGGCGTGGGGGCCTTAAGCCATCGCATACTTCGCTTATGCCTTGGGCCGGCCCTGCTTGCAGCTCATTAGCTTGGACAGATGAACCATTTCCTGTGCGAGCTAGAGCCGCCATACCTTAGACAAAGCGTGTATTACTTTACTTTTCTATGCTGCATCAGTCTATCAATAAAGTTTGCTGAAGGACATTTATTTACTTTTGTGGTGTGAGTCGCTTGCCCATGTTAGAATAACACACAGCACGATAATATACAGGAAGATGGTCTTTGCACTTTACATGACACAAGCTGCACAATACAAGCATGTTAATAACAGTACAGATGTATTTAATAACAGAAAGTAGCCTATGTATTGTAATGTACATGTATCTAAAGAAATAACCTCAAAGGGGAGGTTCTAATACTACAGCTATATATCAAACCAGGTTCGCTAAATAGCACACAGATAATCTTTACTCTATAGCGTTCCCAACTTTTTTGGCTGGGGCCCTGTGACAGTTTAAGATTATTTTCCAACCATTAGACATTTCACTATTTGATGTTCAGATGGGATCCTGACTCTGCTTTGCAGAGTAGCCACTGTGACCGTGTGGAACAATGTAATTCTCAATGATTCAACCACAATTTAACATCCAATATGTGAAAAGCAATAAATACCCACACAGGGAAGGGAAACTAATAACAAAAGCAAAATAAAGAAAAAAAAACATTTCTCTTTAAATGAGTTTAAAGCAATGCACTTGCCTTTTTGAGTTTTTCCTGACGTGAAAAGGCACATGAACAGGATGAAGGAGGATAGATCCACAACCTGCATTTTGGATCACAAACCAGAAGTTGATCAAACTGGACTCTCTCTGCTTTTCATGTCATTCAGTTGTGCCTTCGGAGTTAATGATCGACTGCTTGTCTTGAGTGCATCTGTCTGTGAAGAGGAGGCAAAGGCATGTGAGGAATGCCCCAAATTCAGCTTTTGGGGCTATTAGCTCTCAACAGGAGGCGCGTTTCAGGGAAATGAAGGGGAAGTCTACAGCTCTGATAAATGTTGTTTAGCAACCGACAAGAGCCTTTGGCAATGTCTTTAACCCTCAGTGTGGACTGCTCAGGACATGCACAGAGCAGTAATGTAATGGATACAGTTTCATGTACATAGTTTTACACATAAACAATGGATAGAGTTGCAACTAGTATATATGAAATAGCCTGCATAGTATATTACACAGTAAAGACAATGTAACTACTAATGTAGTAATTACACTGTAAAGACAATGTAACTACTAACTTATTAATTGCTGATAATTACTTAGAGCTTACATATATTTAGCCTAATTCATAGATCTGTTGTTAATATTAAACTAATTTTGATTTAGGCCTACTGGACAATGTTAGTGAACAAACTAACATTAACCCTTTAAGACACAGTGTTATAAATATTCTGTTACCAGAAAGGCAATGACCAAGTTGTAGTGCATTACTAAAGGCCCCGCGCTATGCCGTAGTAGAGTAGTACTATGGTAGTAAACTTTTCAGTGGCTATTACAGTGTTCCACTGACTAGAACTGACTAGAGTAGGTTTTGCCAACCAAAGGTGCCTATGACTGGTAATTCAAAATGATGGGGTTACAAGATAGACCCACCTATGTGCATATGAAAAGTGTGCCTTTCCAAGCCATAACCCATGTTTAGAAATTGTTCTGGATATAAACTACAACAAACTTGCGCACTCTACCTCTAGATGAACTGTCAGTATTGCATATCAAAGCAGTGCTGGAGGAACTGTCTGAGTATTGCTCAATTGTTTGCTTGCTCAATATTGCTCAATCAGACAGCAGGGTGGAGGCCACAGAATGCTTGTGTGTGCGTGTGTACATGCTTACACTCAATCTCCACACACACCAGGGCTGGACTGGTGATCTGGCATACAGGGCATTTTCCCGGTGGGCCTACAGACCACAGGGGCTGATACTGATGTCTTTTTTGTTGTTGTTTATTTATTCATGCACAGCTTGGGTCATCATCTTCAACAGAGACAGTGGACTGAATCAAGCAGGATATAGAATGAAAATGAGTTGTGTGAAGGGCCAGTCATTATCATTGCGGCACAGCACTTCACAGCACACACAGTGCTCACTGCACACTACTAAATTGCATTTATTTATGCATGATGTCAGGATGTGTCACTGATTGGCAGCCTGGTGTACACAACTTTGCAAACAGAGGCTTCCCGGCATTGTTGACATTACCTTCTGCACTCATACTGTTAATAATTACCTGCAAATCAATGGCATTAGCTGCCTTGCCAGTAAACAATACTAAGTCAATATCTTGTGTCCAATATCGTACTAGTCAGTAGTTATTGAACAGAATGCACCAAATTCATGGCGCATAGATTAGTTTCTCAAGCATCGCAATGGGATGCATCAGTGACCAATGGAAAGAGCAGTGTTCCGTGGTTGAGTGTTTGTTTTTCAGTGGCGGCGCTCTAGCTACGTTGTACTATAGACACCATCCTCTGAAAGGGTGTATGTGTGTGTGTGTGTGTGTGTGTGTGTGTGTGTGTGTGTGTGTGTGTGTGTGTGTGTGTGTGTGTGTGTGTGTGTGTGTGTGTGTGTGTGTGTGTGTGTGTGTGTGTTTGGGCGTGGGCGTGTGCGAGTGCGTGTGCACACACGTGTCGGCTCGGTAGATGACATCTCAGTATAATTTTTATTCAGTGTCTTGAAAAAAACTATTCTGAAGTTTTTTTCTCTAATTTGCTGCTGACTTTCTCTCTAATTTGCTACCTGCTGATAGAAGAGTCAACTGGATGAATGAACATGGCCCAGGACAAAATCATCCATGTGTGTGTGTGTGTGTGTGTGTGTATTCACACTTTGTCTACGATAGTCATAATGTTGTAATGTATGACTAGGGCTCCCAAGTATCTTGAAACAACCGTATTTGGGAGGGAGTGCTAATTGCCATGGCTGTCTTATTCACTTCATGTTATGACAGCGTGCGTGTAGCAACCATATTCTCCTCAGAACCCTCTCTCTCTTCCTGACTCTACACACCCCTTTACTCTTTCATTTCCGCCTGTGAAGCGTGAAGCAGGAGTGTGTGTGTGCGTGTGTGTGTGTGTGTGTGTGTGTGTGTGTGTGTGTGTGTGTCTGTGTGCGTGTGCGTGCGTGTATGTGTATGTGTGTCTGTGTCTGTGTGTGAGAGAGATATATACAGTAATCCCTAAATTCCTTTTCCAGTCCTGACTGAAACCTTTTGACCAAGTTGAGTTTGTGGGATGGCAGCTTTGTTTTCGTTTTCTTTTACTATCAGCAGAACAACAGCGCTGTCTAGTGCCTGAACACTAAGCAGTTTCTAGGCAACATATGAAGAGTTTATTTGCAAAACGGTGTATCTCCATTTTTTCACTTTTGCATTTTATTTTTGGAAATGACTGTTCAGAGGGTCTATCACCTATATGTGAATTCTTACCATTCAAATATTTTGAGAACATACTTTTTTAACCTATATAAAATGCATTTTGCAATGCAATTCAATGGAATGCCCAATACAAAAATGTCAATTTCCCAACATTCTACAAAATGGAGATACACCGTTTTGCAAATAAACCCTTCATATGTGTATTTGAATATTATTTGATGAAATATTACTGGTGTTAATTTCACCGGATGAAATAATGCCATTTGGTAAACAGATCAAATATCAAATGATATTTTATGACCAGTCAAGTCACACTCCAAGTAAAATAGAATAGAATGATATCTTTATTGAACATTGCAATGCAACTCTGCAATGAAAGTCAGTGTGGGTTGTCTATTTATATAACTTAAAACAACATATTTCCTTCACAGAAAATAAACAACATGTCAAGTGAAGAAGTCAGCATGCCCTTGGAAGAACAGGAAGAACAGGAAGAACGTCCTTTTTGCATGTTTAGATACGAAAAAAATCTCAGGATGGGATTCTCAGAGAGGACATATCTGATAGATTTGCTTTAAAAGAAAACTTCCTTTTAGATTTGGTCTTCAGACGATGTAACAGAATGGACAACTTAATCTGAAAAGGATACGTGACCTCAATAATACGACCTAATATGACCTCAAAAAATAAATCAAATTTAATCAACAATATCCACCTCCAAAGCTAAAGACATCTGGTGCATGGACACCTTTCTCCTAAAGACATTTAAAAATGTCTTAACTACTCCCATAGCTCATATAGTAAACAAGTCTTTAGAGGAAAATTATTTTCCTAATGTACTAAAAACAGCTAGAGTGACTCCTATCTTTAAAGCTAGTAGAGTAGAGTAGAGTAACATTTATTGATCCCGAAGGAAATTTAGGTATCTAGTAGCATACATACAAAAACAAATAAATAGATTATTTCACATTAAACATTCAGATATAAAAAAGTCTCTCATTGCAATAGTTATTACTGATTGTTGAAGGAGGGGTGGGAGGGGGATGGAAGGGGGGAATGGCGGGGGGGAGGGGGGGGTGGTTATGCGGTCCAGTCACCAAGAGTTAAATAGCTGGATGGCCCTGGGGACAAAGGACTTACGCAGCCTGTCAGTCTTGCAGGGAATGGCGAGGAATCTGTGGCTGAACAGACTTCGCTGGTTGGCAAAGACTGAGTGCAAGGGGTGATGGTCATTGTCCATTATAGAGTCCAATCTGCCCAATGTCCTCTTTTCAGCTGTGGTACTAAGAGCCTCCAGTTTTGTACCAACAACAGAGCCTGCTTTCCTCACTAGCTTGTCCAGACGTCCAGCATCCCTCCTCCTAATGCTCCCGCCCCAGCATGCCACAGCATAAGAAAGTACACTAGCCATGACAGACTGGTAAAACATCTGGAGGAGTCTGTTGCAGACGTTAAATGATTTTAGCTTCCTCAGAAAGTAAAGCCTGCTCTGTCCTTTCTTGTAGACTGCATGTGAATTAACTGTCCAGTCCAGTTTACTATCCAGATGTACCCCCAGATATTTGTAGGTGCAGACTGTCTCCACTGTCTCCCCCTCAATAGAGACAGGCACGAGGGGTGGGGTTGTTCGCCGGAAATCAACCACCATTTCCTTTGTTTTGGTGGTGTTCAGCTGCAACTGATTGGTCCTACACCATCTAACAAAGTTCTCTACCATTCCCCTGTACTCCCCATCCTGCCCATCTTTAATACATCCAACAATGGCAGTGTCATCTGAGAATTTCTGCATGTGGCAGGTCACAGAATTGTAGCTAAAGTCAGTGGTGTATAGGGTGAACAAAACCGGGGAGAGCACCGTTCCTTGTGGAGCTCCAGTGCTACTGATCACAGTCTCTGATGTTAAGTTACCCAGTCTGACAAACTGGGGCATTTCTGCGAGATAGTCAGTAATCCAGGTAGCAAGCCCTGTTCCCACTACCATTTGCAGTAGCTTGTCTCTTAACAGAAGTGGCTGAATAGTGTTAAAGGCACTGGAAAAATCAAAGAACATAATCCTCACCGCACTGCCTCCTTTGTCCAGGTGAGAGTGTACCCTATGTAGAAGATACAAGAGAGCATCCTCTACTCCAGTGGTTCCCAACCTTTTTATTAAGGGACCCATGTTTTTACTATTGTAAACTTTGGTGACCCAACCACACGAGCGCCCGCATGAGACGGCGTCACAAGATGCCCTCCGTTTCCTGCGAAAACTTATTTTAGTTATTTTATTCCTCAATTCGTCTTTGGTCAAATATAGAATAAATGTTTAATGTAGCACTTACAATTTGTTGCGTGTATGCATTTATTACTTAAATGCTTTGTCTTTTATTCAACATGGGCTATATATATTTAAAACGAAACCCCTTAAAATCAAGAGGGCTCCGCGACCCCCTGTGGATCTTTGGCGACCCATAAGGGGGGTCCCGACCCATAGGTTGGGAACCACTGCTCTACTCCCACACTGTCCTGATATGCAAACTGGAGGGGATCCAGTGCATGGCAGACCTGTGGCTTGAGATGGTTAATCAGCAGAACATGTTCAAAGGTTTTCATGAGATGTGAGGTGAGGGCAACAGGTCTGTAGTCATTTAGTTCTTTTGGGTGTGGCTTTTTGGGTACTGGTATAAGGCATGATGTCTTCCACAGTGACGGGACCTTGCCTAGCTGTAGGCTCTTATTGAATAGGTGTTGAAGAGGCTCAGCTAACTCCACTGCACAGGTCTTCAACAGTCTAGCACAGACGCCATCTGGGCCTGCTGCCTTAGGGCTCCTCTCACCTGATCAGCAGTGACCCTGAGGGTTGGGCGTGGAGGTCAAGAGATGAACCAGTGGATGTTGTTGGTTGGTGGTGATGCTGGTAGGTTGCTCGATTGATTCCCAAGGTGGGGGTAAACAGGATGTCACTAATTAAGACCCATTAATATATTGCCAGCCCTTTCGAAGATAATAGAAAAAACAGTTGCTGAACAGCTTGTGAAGCATTTAAACACAAAAAAACTCATGCACCCCATGCAGTTTGGTTTTAGAGCCAACCACTCAACCGATACGGCATGCTGCTTTTTTATAGAACACATCAAGGCTAATCTTGATAAGGGAGGAGTGGTGGGTGCTGTGTTCTTAGACCTTCGAAAGGCTTTTGACACAGTCAATCACCCAGTACTCCTCTCAAAGTTGGCGTGCTTTCAGCTGGCTCCGGGTGTACTAAAGTGGATATAGTCCTATCTATTAAATAGGGCCCAATGTGTTAAGATAAATTATATAATATCTTCCTTAAAAGCATGCTCTATGGGGGTGCCACAAGGTTCCATTTTGGGACATTTGTTGTTCACCACTTATATAAATGATCTTCCATCTGCATGTGAGGGTGTGGAGATACTGACGACACTATTTACACACGGCAAAGATTCGGTACAGGTGGCCAGCAAACTGACTCAAACACTAACTAAGGTCTCAATGTGGTTAAAAACCTCCTGTCTCACACTAAATACCAACAAAACTGTTACAATGTATTTTCACAATAGATTTAAACTAAATGTTGTTCCAGACATATATGCTGATGCAACAAAGCTAAATAATGTTGATGAGTTTAAATATTTAGGTGTGACCTTAGATTCTACTCTTAGCTTTAAGAAACACAAATCTGGGTAATACTGTAAAGTATATATGCGTGATTCTACGAATCGGCTGCACTTTTAAGTCCATGGATTTTATTTTCCAATTCCACTAACTATTAACTGCATCCAATGATATTTTGGACATTAGCACACATTTATCTTTCATATAATACAGAAAGTGTAGACATGACATTATTTCCCTCAGCAAGAATGAATATTTAATACTGGTTTTGGGCGTTTTCATGCCGTCCCGTTTTCCAAATGTCAGATTCAGTCTTCATATTAGCATGTAAAGCAGGGGTGTCAAACATACGGCCCGCGGGCCGCATCCGGCCCGCGGGAGGGTTCCATCCGGCCCGAATGTAAAAAAAAAAAAAATTTTTTTTTTTTTTTTTTCCTTTTTTTTTTTATTTTTTTTTTATGAAATAACCGAAATGCGCAATTACGGCCCTCGGGGCAAAATCGAAACCTGCATGACATTAACCCAATGGTCCCTCTGTTACACTGTATATATGTAGTAAAGTGCACATCACACTTCTATTATAAATAGTGAATTTGTACTGTAACAGGCATTTCATAAAGCTCATATATTATAGACCTCATATAGGCCTATAGAGATAAAATGTTAATACTTCTTATTCGTATTGTATTGGTATTGGTTGTAATTAAATAATAAATATAATAGGATTTGTATTGGTTCCTATTAAGCTCAAACTGGAAACGGGATGTTAGAATGCGTGAAAATGCAGGAAATTACATATAAGAAATACAAAATTTTGTAGACCCCCTCCCGAAATGAACTGTTCCATATTTAATTAATTGACGGTTGCCAATGAATGAATGAAGTCAAGGAAATTTTGCATAGGATTATCTGCTATATATATAGCTATAGCATTGCTTTCTACATATTCAACACACTTAAAACGTGATAGTACTGAACACTAATCCTCTGCTTTACGTTTTTTTTTTTTTTTGCGATGATGTTACTAATGCGGCCCGCTTGAGGTCCACATGGGTTGTATGCGGCCCCCGGACCAAAATGAGTTTGACACCCCTGATGTAAAGAAACTTGTTTTGCCCAAGACGATTGCAAATGTTCATTCACAGTAATCATCACAATATGACAAAACTGTCAGAAAGACCACTGTCCTTTCCATTATACATGAAATTTGCCATTTTGTGTGTGTCCACGAAAACTGTGTTAACCGTGTCACGGTCTGAAACCCCCTCCATAAATCAATAATGGTTTGGTCTTAGGCCATACGAATAACATCACGTGATGTCATAACCTCTTTGGCAGGATATGGGAAGACTTTTTGGTAAGTTTTGAGCTCCATCCTTCTATAATTTAATCCATTCTTATTCATGCTCCCATTGCGGGAAAATTGCCTGTCAACTGTGTTATCAACATATTCATAAGAATCTGAATTAGAAATCACATGTAGAAAAACACAGATTAAGCATACAATATATGAATTGATTAAGGTGTTGTGGTGGGACTTCTGAGGTCCTCAGTTAGCACAACACCATAAAAATGGCTGAAATGTCAAGCCGTGACACCGGCAATGGTGTTACAATTAGCTATGACAGTCAGGGTTGCCAGATGAGGCTGATGATTTCCAGCCCAAAACATTTTCAAAACCCGCCTAGAAGCACAAAATCCCGCCCAATTCTATTGATTTCTATGGCAAATAGTGGGCAGGTTTTTCTAATAAATGCCATTTTTACCCGCACACGGCCATCCTAAGGGAACCAGCCCAATCTGGCAACACTGATGACAGTGGAGGAGGAGTATGTTTTTGCCAATTTATCTCCATATTGACAGACAAAAAAACAAAATAATTTGTGTTCTAGGGAGATGGGTTTGTCTGCTCTGTTTTTTCTCCTAAAAAAGGGCCGACTTGTTCCCCTGCACTGTTGACCGTAACACAGTTGAGTAACACGGTTGACTGTTTTGAAAGTGTTTTTGCGCTATTGATCCCTTATGTGTTGGAAAAATCCTATGAACAGACACCAGGGATTATCTCTGGAGAAGGAAGTCTTGTGTAAGGAGGGTGACTAAATTCAAATCAGACGTTACAGGGATTTATAATGAAAAATGTGTCAGTCTGTATCACAGTGAATCATAAAATCCTACTTATGAAGCTCAACAATCACATTTTCTATATCAGTTGCACAGATTAATGACAGCATTATTGCTAAGGGACATAAGCACTTTCAAACGTATGTTATTTCAACTCTGTAGTATTTGTATATATGTTTGAAATGACATAGTATTTGTCCATAACACTGTTGACAAAATAATCAAGCAAATGTTCGCTTTCAATAGAATATTTATCAAAAGATTTAAGATTTAGCTTGTCAATTTGTTTGTTTGGAAACTTAAATATATACACTATGTAAGCATCTAAGTCATTTAGTTGAAAAAAATACTGATAATTGACATTTTCCTTTTGCCAAAAGCGTAGGCGAATCGTGGAATCACTCATATCCAATTTTAGACATATTCGTAACTCACTGAGTATTGATGCTGCTGTGGCTTATGTCAATGCTATGATTATGTCCCACCTGCATTATTGTTTATCAAGCTGGGCCCAGGCCAACAAGACTGTCTTAAAATCCATTGATTCACTATACAAGCAGGCCCTGAAGGTCCTAGATAAAAGATCTTTTCAGTACCACCATTGTCCCATACTGAGCAAGTATAATATGCTCAGCCTTGAAAACATCATACAATTTTCTGATCTGCGGCTAATCCATAAAATCATTCACAATGCAGCACCCCCACCTCTAAGAGCATTTGTTCAACCATGCTCTGAACTGATGAGCAGAACGTCAAGATCCACCATTAAGGGTGATTGTAGTCTCACAATCCGACGAACTGCTTATGGAATAGTCTACCCAGTAACCTAAAAAGTATTACTGATTATCAGGCCTTCTCAAGGGGTGTGAAAAAATGGATATCAACCAACCAGTCTTGTCTGCATTAATCATATGTTTTTTAATTCAAAATATGACTCATACTGTATGCCATTTTAATGTGTGTGTGTGTGTGTGTGTGTGTGTGTGTGTGTGTGTGTGTGTGTGTGTGTGTGTGTGTGTGTGTGTGTGTGTGTGTGTGTGTGTGTGTGTGTGTGTGTGTGTGTTGGGGGGGTATGACCCATGGCCTTTGGATGTGCTTATTTGTTTATTTGTTCATGTTCTGTATTTTAATATTTGTTTTACCTGTACAGGGACTGCAGATGGAAATTAGCTATATAGCTATAATCTGGCACATGCCATCTTTTTACTTCTGTAAACAATGTCGGTAACACTTCCAAATAAGGGGCCATAATTAACAGTAAAGTAGCTACAACCTAATACTTAAGTAAGGGTTAATAATCATTATTTAATGCCACATTAGACACATATTAATTGTTATTAATGCATATGTTGAACATTAGTAAGCAGTTACTTAACTATTAGATAACTATTACCTTGTGTTACAAGTTAATAGCATATTGTTATTTAACTAATAGATAAGTAAGGGCACAGTTAATAGTTAAGTAGCTATCAGGTCATACTTAACTAAGGACCAAAATTAACACTTACTTAATACAAAAGCAAGGCATAACTAATGGTTAATTAATACATAAATATTGGGTTTTGGGACCCTTATATTAGAGTTGGCTGAGGATAACTAATGGTTAATTAATAGATAGATATTGATATTTGGGACCCTTATATTAGAGTTGTCTGCGGATAACTAATGGTTAATTAATCGATAGATATTGATGTTTGGGACCCTTATAATAGAGTTGGCTGAGCATACCTAATAGTCAAGTAATTAATCTACTGTGACATGTAGTTTTCACTCGTTCAAATCACTGTAATAGTGGCAACAGGAGCCATTATATAGCAAGGATTGGACGTACACTTCTCAATGATGGTGGGGTGATGTGATGTAATTTTTTCATGTACCACGTATTAGTTTTAACTGTAAAAATCCTACAATAAATGCAGAACATTATGAAGAGTAATAGTTTTGAAGCTAAACTAAACCATTCCTTTGTGATAATTAGGTTAATGTTTGAGAATATTAGCTCCAAGAAGAGCAGTGCATGATGGGTACGCAATCTAGACAACAATAATTCGGTATTATTTAATCATTAGATATGCCTTACTTTTGTATTAATTAAGTGTTAATTAAGGTCCTTAGTTAAGTATGACCTAATAGCTACTTAACTATTAACTGTACCCTTACTTATCTATTAGTTAAATGATTATATGCTATTAACTTGAGACACATGGTAAGGGGCCATATATATAATTATAATTAACATAATTAACAGCAAATTAGCTATAACCTAATACTTTAGCAACAGTTAATAATCACTACTTAATGCCATATTAGACACATATAAACTGTTATTAATTCACATGTTAAACATTAGTAAGCAGTTACTTAACTATTAGATAACTATTACCATGTTTCTCAAGTTCATAGCATATAATTATTTAACTAATAGATAAGTAAGGGTACAGTTAATAGTTAAGAAGCTATTAAGTCATACTTAACTAAGGACCTTAATTAACACTTACTTAATACAAAAGTGAGGCATATCTAATGATTAAATAATACAGAATTATTGTTGTCTATAGATTGCGTACCCATCATGCACTGCTCTTCTTGGAGCTAATATTCTCAAACATTAACCTAATTATCACAAAGGAATGGTTTAGTTTCGCTTCAAAACTGTTACTCTTCATAATGTTCTGCATTTATTGTAGGGTTTTTACCATTACATTTAATAAGTGGTACATGAAAAAATTACATCTCATCATCCCACCATCATTGAGAAGTGTACGTCCAATCCTTGCTATATAATGTCTCCTGTTGCCTCTATTATAGTGATTTGAACGAGTGAAAACTAGATGTCAAAGTAGATTAATTACTTGACTATTAGGTATGCTCAGCCAACTCTATTATAAGGGTCCCAAACACCAATATCTATCGATTAATTAACCATTAGTTATCCGCAGCCAACTCTAATATAAGGGTCCCAAACACCAATATCTATCTATTAATTAACCATTAGTTATCCTCAGCCAACTCTAATATAAGGGTCCCAAAACCCAATATTTATGTATTATATAACCAATAGTTATGCCTTGCTTTTGTATTAAGTAAGTGTTACTTTTGGTCCTTAGTTAAGTATGACCTGATAGCTACTTAACTATTAACTGTGCCCTTACTTATCTATTAGTTAAATAAAAATATGCTATTAACTTGCAACACAAGGTAATAGTTATCTAATAGTTAAGTAACTGCTTACTAATGCATTAATAACAATTAATATGTGTCTAATGTGGCATTAAGTAATGATTATTAACCCTTACTTAAGTATTAGGTTGTAGCTACTTTGCTGTTAATTATGGCCCCTTATTTGGAAGTGTTACCACAATGTCTATTGTGCATGGTCCCTGCTGAACTAAACTAAATAAACTAAACTAAAGTAATTCCACATTTACAGTAATATCACTCCCATTGCATTTAAAGATAAAATATTACTCCTGTATCGCTAAAGTGCTGCATTGCATGAAACAGTAGGCCAACTTTACATTACATTATATTCCACTACACTTCTTTTTTTATCCAAAGCAACTTACAGTCTCTGGAACAATGCGTTTTCAGTAGTAGTAGGGGCTCTAAGCCGAGAAATCGTTACGCGCTGGATAGAAGCATATAATTTGGTACACATGTTCCTTGAGTGATTTGAAGGCATCCTAGAAGGGGTGCCCCTGGAAAAAATTGTCTACCATGTCATATACAATATGTCATGTTGGTAATGCATTACATTGTTATTACATGGCATTATACTTAGCTGAAAATGTTAATATAGTCCTCAGCAGAGATGAAGCAAGGGTAGTCTGCTTGACCAGATTGATAAAACTACAAAATGTACATAGTGTGAAAGTATGGGTGAGTCTGTGCTTACGTGCTTGACAGCATGTAACATTGTGAACGATTTGAGAAGATTCTTGGTCTGAATTAAAATGAGCATTGCCCACACTAAAACTATGGTGAGAATAGACTGCTCCTAATGCTCGATCTGAATGGGATAGTGTCAGTGCAAGATGCCCTAGGTAGCAGGTTCTCCATCCTCTAATTTCCATAACAGATAAACGTATTTTATTTGTATGAGAGAGGGTAAAAGACAGGACCTTTCCATATGTATGAAGAACCCCATAAGATCAACTATTTCTATATTTTTACAATGCATTGTGCATATTGTGAGAGCATTTCAGTCATCTTTAGAATGGCATTACAGATTACTCAATATAGGCCTACATGTATGCCACAGTATGGCTTCAGTTTAAATTAAATGGAAATGATTTCTTAGTATATGTTGAGTAAGAAGACAGAGGTAAATTGTTTTTTTTATTTGCAGACAAGTCCTCACCTAGTACTTGTGCCAAAAGTTGTATTAGTTAGCTCAGTAATCATTGAGTACTTAAGTTGCTATCAAAACTGACAGCTGATGGACAACATGTACCGTAGGTCTTGTGCCACCCTTACCCATAGGAGAAATATCTATATAGAAAAACAATTATCATATGAAAGTAAATCATTACCTGTACTCATTTTCTTGATATGCAAGGCACACAAATAGTCTGGGAGGAAGGATAGTCTTTCATACCCCCCCCCAAACAAAATGCCACAAGACTTTTTTTAACCTTCAAGATTTTGAGTGGTAACAGTAACATAACTCATTCCCACTACACCCTTTTGCATAATATTGTACATGTCCTCAGAATGCTCTACATGTTTCAGTTCTATGTAGTTGTACTGTACAGGACAGTACAGTGCGGTGCAGTACAGTACAGTACAGTACAGTAGCATACAGAACGGTGCAGTATAATAAAGTACAGTAGAGTATAGTACAGTACAGTACAGTAGCATACAGTACGGTGCAGTACAGTACAGTACAGTAGCATACAGTACGGTGCAGTATAATAAAGTACAGTAGAGTATAGTACAGTACAGTACAGTAGCATACAGTACGGTGCAGTACAGTACAGTAGCATACAGTTCGGTGCAGTATAATAAAGTACAGTAGAGTATAGTACAGTACAGTACGGTACAGTAGCATACAGTACGGTGCAGCACAGTACAGTAGTATATAGTACGGTGCAGTATAGTAAAGTAAAGTACAGTACAGTACAGTAGCATACAGTACGGTGCAGTCTAGTACAGTACAGTACAGTACAGTACAGTACAGTACAGTACAGTACAGTATAATACAGTAGCATACTGCACGGTGCAGTAGAGTACAGTACGGTATATCACATTACAGTACAGTACAGTAGAGTACAGTACAGTGCAATACAGTAGAGTACAGTATAGTCTTGATGACTTTTAGGCTACTTTGACTTAGCCCTCCAAAGCCAATAGGATTTCCACATAGGATTTCCACATGCTGTTGTTTTAAGTTTTTGAAAGACTATTTTAGTAGCCTATGTGAGAGAGGGAAGGCAGGCAGACATGTTTTAAATAAAGGACCACACCCACAAATAAAAAATAACCAGCAAACAATAAATTAAGTGGTTAGGTAGCCAACATGTCATCTAGATTAAAGCCAAAAGTAGATGAAAAACAGACATGTTACCATTTTGCTCTTTTAAAATATAAAGTATCTGTCAATATACTGTATATATGATATATTCATAAATGCCCTTATCACTCCATTGTACACTTAGGACTGAGATATACATATGTGAACATCAGCATACATTTTATTTTGTAATGGCCTATAGTAAATCATCCAAGCTGTCACTGACACTTGATATGTACATGTATTATTGACTTGATTGATATGAATATTTCAGTTGGACTCCTAGGCTTAAATCATTGAGGGGGTCCCAAGGAAGTAGTAGTAGTTTGTGTGTGTGTGCGCATGTGTAAGTGGGATTAAACTTATTGTTTGCCATCTATCTTTGTCTGAAGAGCAGACTGAGTGTCTGAACCTGCTAATGCTAGCATGCTAACATTGGGAGAGTTAAGTGTGGCCCAGTTCAAGGGTTTATCTCTTCTCCCCTAAATTTTCTAACCACAATTTTCTTTTTGGATTTTATAGATATGACCCACTGCAAGTTTTTAAAACTCTTAATGAATGTTGGTTCAATAGCTAACTGCCCAGAAATTAGCTCTCAATTGTAGAGTGATCTCATTCTGACCATGGTTTTTATGATTTTCCTCTTTTTGAATCTAAATAAGACATATATAACATTGTTTTCATGGTAAGTTTTGCACATATTTTCAAAGTTCAGTTTGTATACATCACACACAAATAGGTGGATTGGCCCATAACACCATTATGTGCAGGCAGTACAGCATTTTACTACTATTGGCTCGTTTTGGGCAACCATCTTGGATTTACCCCATAAAAATGACCTTAATGATATTGAAATTTGGGGCACCCCTTCTGAAATGATGGAGAACACCCTAAGGAAGGTCTACACCGATTTTGGTGCTTCTATCCAGCGCGTAACGATTAGGCCCTTTTTGGACGGTAAGAGACCCAGCTATAGGTGCCTTGCCCATGACACCTTAGCCATGGAGTGCATAGGGCAGTGGTTCCCAACCTATTACTTCAGGGACCCATGTTTTTACCACTGTAAGCTTTGGTGACCCAACCACGCGAGCTCCCGCAAGAGAGGGAGTCACAGGATACCCTCTGTTTCCTGCGAAAACTCATTTTAGTTATTTTATTCCTCAATTTGTCTTTGGTCAAATATAGAATAAATGTTTAATATAGCACTTATTTTGATGCTTCTATGCCATTTATTCAACATGGGCTCTATATATTTGAAAGGAAACCCCTTAAATTCAAGAGGGCTCCGTGACCCCCTGTGGATCTTTGACAACCCATAAGCTGGGTCCCGACCCATAGGTTGGGAACCACTGCAGTAGGGAGAGGAAGGGG
This sequence comes from Engraulis encrasicolus, assembly GCF_034702125.1. NCBI lineage: Eukaryota > Metazoa > Chordata > Actinopteri > Clupeiformes > Engraulidae > Engraulis > Engraulis encrasicolus. The sequence continues at coordinate 20,475,290 of NC_085862.1, read as the reverse complement.
TGGGCTTTGAGCCTGCAACCCTCTGATCTAAAGCCAAGAATTGACGCTGTGAAATGACTGAAATACATTTGGCTTTTGACTGTTAATCAAACACTAGTATAGTTAAATTAAACCCTATTATATTGCATAAGTAATCTCATCCAATATTGTGTTGAATTCACACTCCAAAATCCCCTGTTATGTGTACACATGGTTCAGTTTGGTGATGAGAGTGGAGCAGGCAGTGGCTGAGGAGCAGGAATCGTCTCTGGTAGGTCGTGGACAAACAGCAACTGCCAACAGAAAACAAATACAAATTATATTACAATAACTTATTATATCAAGTATAAAACATATAAACATACAGTTTACATTTACTTATCGTCAGTTTATTTCCAAAACTAAATATTACATATTACTCAATATACTAAAATACTAAATATATATTATAAATATAGAGCTGCATACAGTACCTTGACGTTTTCATCATCTACCATCTTGACAGGTTTCAGTCTGGGGTCCAGAGGACGCACAGTATAGCCTAAAACAAGAACAATCCAGAGTTAATAGTGTGTGTGTGTGTGTGTGTGTGTGTGTGTGTGTGTGTGTGTGTGTGTGTGTGTGTGTGTGTGTGTGTGTGTGTGTGTGTGTGTGTGTGTGTGTGTGTGTGTGTGTGTGTGTGTGTGTGTGTGTGTGTGTGTGTGTGGGGGGGGGGGGGGGGGGGGTGTTTGTGCGTGCAGAAAGACAGACAGGGAGCAACACAAGACAGACAGACAGATTGACAGATTGACAGATAGACAGAAAGACAGACAGACAAGGTGCAACAACCAGACAGACACAGACAGAGACAGACACCAGCTGTGGGCCTCACCCCTGGTCCGTGTGTAGACTCGTGACAAGACAAAGAGGAACAGCAGTACCAGCAGAGGGACGATGATGGGTAGGATGACCTTACTCAGACTGGACCAGTTGAGGTCATCACCTGGCCATATAGACGGTAATAGAGAGAGAGAGAGAGAGAGAGAGAGAGAGAGAGAGAGAGAGAGAGAGAGAGAGAGAGAGAGAGAGGGAGGGAGAGAGAGAAAGTACAGAGTAGAGTACAGAGATGAGAAACGGAGTGAAACTGATAATTTAGTGTTAAATTGGACAGTCTTGGAGACCTAGATTTATGCTCGTCATCATATCAAATACAAGTTAGTAAAGTTTATTTATATAGGCCTAGCACTTTTCACATTGCTATAAAACTATAAAAGACCAAATGTTGCTTTTCTTTATTACATGTGAGTGTGTTTCAATATGGAGAGAGAGAGAGAAAGACAGAGAGACAGAGACAGAGAAACTGATAATTCGGTGTTAAACTGGACAGCATTTTAGACCTAAATTGATTCTCATTGTATAAAGTAAAAGTTTGATTCATTAATGTCACTTTTAGTAAGAAATGAAATTCAGTAAAATGTATTTATATAGTGCTTTCACATTGTGAAAGATCAAATATGTCTTCTTTTCCACATTTGCGTAGTTTTTTTTCCACGATTTATTACATGTGAGAATGTATAGTGAGTGAGGGTTACCTTCAGACTCCTCAGACTCCATTTTCTTGTTACCGTTATGGCTAGCTGCACCTCTAGACTCCTTTATCTGCTCCTGAGGAGGAGGTGCCAACGAGTCATTTGAAATCGGGGATGAGGCATTAGGGTCAGATGGGGCATTAGAGTCAGATGGGGCATTAGAGTCAGATGTAGTCTTAGAGTCAGCCGACTGTGTAGGTGGGGAGCTGCGAGCAGGGGAGGAGGCCGAGACAGCAGGGGATTGGGCCGAGGCAGGAGGGGAGGGCGCTGAGGCAGGAGGGGATTGGGCCGAGGCAGGAGGGGAGGGCGCTGAGGCAGGAGGGGAGGGCGTTGAGGCAGTAGGCGCCGCAGGAGGGGAGGACGCCGAGGCAGGAGGGGAGGGCGCCGACGTAGTGGTCGGGCATAACACCTCTTTGCCCAACTCACTGAGACTTTGATTGCGCACTTCCACTGGATGCTCGCACACGATTGTATAGTTTTTCTGTGCTGAGCTGATGAGCTCCTTCAGTTCGCAATCACAATGCCAAGAATTGCCATGCAGTAACACCCGCCAGTTCCCAAACTCCCCGAGGAGAGCCCCATTGAGGGAGCTCAGCTTGTTCTGGGACAGGTTGAGACACTGAAGCGAGGGCAGGTGTTTGAAGACATCATCTGACAGGGATTCTATTTGGTTGCCCCCCAGATTGAGTTCCGTCAACTTCCCGAGACCCTCAAAACTACCCTGTGTCAGACTTGCGATCTGATTTTCGGAAATGTCCAACCACTCGAGCTCAGTAAGTTTTCCAAATAGACCGTCAGGCAAAGTGGAGATGATATTTCTGTGTAAACCCAGTTTTGCCAGAGTGGGAAAGTGAGTGGACAGGTCTCCGGGTAGTTCTCTCAGCTGATTGTAGCCCAGAAACAGCTGCTGGAGCTTCAGGTGAGGCGACGCAGGAGTGTCCAAGTCTGTTATGCGGTTACACTGCATGTCAATCAGCTGTAGGTTGGTGAGCCGCCCTGACCAGATGTCCTGTGGGATGGAGGCCAGCTGGTTACCTGCAGAGGGGCAAAAGCACACAGAATTAACGCTCAAGTAAAAGTATCTTTTACATAGTGTTTACTTTCCTCACAAGAATTTGTTTCTTTTTCTTGAAAATCGTTCTCCGTGACTTCTATCTCTTGCTTCACACCAGCCATCATCCAAGACGTTGATCCAAGATAGCTGGAACAACAAGTAGGCAATCCTGCGTAATTGTCCTTTAATGTCCTTTTCTACGAGTCTGATTTTACTCAGTACTCAGGCCTGGTTCCATCATAACTGAGTAAAACATTTGGCTCAAACTGTACTCAAGTAAAGAAAAGTAGGCTACTAATTACAAAAACTATTTCATAAAACCAACTCAATTACAATTCAGTTGAGTATATCTGATTAGCTAGTTAGTCCGCCTCGTTACCACCCCGGTTACCATCCCTGGTTACCTGATGCTCGGAGTCGCTGCAGGCCGCTTAGTTCTGCGAAGAGGTCAGGTGGGAAGTCTTTCAGTGCATTCTGGGACAGGTCCAGATCTTGCAGCTGCCCCAGGTCCTTTAGCGCCCCTGGCGATACGGACGTGATTCTGTTGCGTTCCAGACGTAGCTCCCTCAGCCTCCCTAGGCCACGAAACAACTCCGCACCCACAGACTG
>NC_085862.1:20452080-20457080 GCF_034702125.1 Engraulis encrasicolus | reverse complement strand
AGCCAATGGGAATGCTTGAAGGCTTTGCCTTCTGCCTGTACGGACATACACTGGTCTCCTCAATCGCTCGTATCGCTTGCTGCTGCACTCTGTCGCTTGAATCGCATCGCGCCTGGTCTAAGATAAGAGTCTAAGAGCGGTAAGGTCTAAGAGCGGTAAGAGTCAATGGTTTTACATTACTCGACTGTAATCCCATTGACATGGGACATCAACAACACTGATACATTATGTGGTGGTTTAACTTGAAAAGCTAGTGTGTTGATAATATACTGGGCAACAGGGGCACACATTCATTCTTTGCTGGTTTTCTTTTGAAAGGTCAGTATATTGACAGTGGACTAGTTTACAATACAATAGCCTACTATACAATATATTACATAGTATACCAGGCAAACTGCAGAGCAAACAACATGATCCTCAAAAACAGCAGGAAAAAGTCCAAAACACATTTCAGTAAACTCACACAATACTAAGGCAATCCACTCATGTGTACAACGAGCTAACGAGCGGAGTTAACGAAGTAACAAGTGCAGTTAACGAGGTAACGAGCGGAGTGCTTAATTGGAAGCAGAGCCCCAGCTGGGGGTTTGTCATGTTTGACAGAGAGTTGCTGAAGGGCCTGCAGGCTCCATCATCGCGCCTGAATATTTAACACCCAATTTTCCCAGTGATTGCAGCCTGTCCTCTCGCAATCAACAAGGGCAAATAACTTTCTGCACGACAAACTCATCACAGGCTTCGCAGTATGTTTGGGGCTGCGAAGGTCTGTGAGTCCTACCAGTGTTGTTGTAATTCTGGAACAAATCATTTGCACAGCGGGGCAGCACCAATTTCCGGAACGCAAGAACAACCACAATCTCCCCCACTCCCACTCCCCCCACCCCCCCCCATCCCAGTCCTGATCTCCATCTCCCATCCCTTCCGACACACACACACACATCACATACCTACCCCCCCCCACACACACACACACACTCATTCCTATTTCTCCATCCCTGTCCCTCCCCTGATCCTTAATCCCCATCCCTACCCCCCCTTCCTGCCCCTGCCAGTATAAATACATCCCCAGACTCCCTGTGAGTCTCCTGCAACCCCTTACTATGCATTGGCAACTTTTGCTTTTCCCTCTGTTTGCATAATGTCCTTGGGTGTTCAGAAAGGTGATTTTAGTGCAGTGTCCCTGTTTATGTGCAAGAAAGTCATTGCAAGCTGTAGGCCTATGTGTGTCGTGTGCGGACCTGCCTGCCTGCCTACCTGCCTGTAAGAGTGATGCCAGTAATGTTTAGTGCCGCAGGACCATGTGACGTGTGTCAACTCAGCTGCCGTCACCTCCATCCATCTTTACAAAGATCCATCTCCACACAGACACAGCCTTTAAATCTCTCTGCACTTTCATTTCACAGGAGTCCCGTCAGAAAGTGTATTTTAAGCACTGCGATTTTTTGTTGCCATTGTTTATTGTTGTGGTCTAAAACTGTTGCATGCCAAACAGTTTAATAGGCACAACCACATAGGCTCTTGAAGTGAGGGCAGAGTAAAAAGTACTTTCCTTCACGCCGCATGAAAAAGTTAGTATGAATTTCAAATGATATTCAACCTAGAGGCCCTTTTCAAGAGTCTGTGGAAGGAAACTGCTTGGATATGGATTCAGGCATACTTCACGTATGTATGCTTATCTAGAGTGAGTGTGCATGCGTGTGCGTGCGTGTGTGTGCGTGTGCGTGTGCGTGTGTGTGTGTGAGTGTGCACACATTTCTGTTGTGTCTGGCAGATTCAGCGGCAGTGGCTGTATAGTTGGTGCTTCCCAGTAGTGTGTGTGTGTAGTGTTTGTGTGTGTTTATGTGTTTGTGTGTGTGTGTGTGTGTGTGTGTGTGTGTGTGTGTGTGTGTGTGTGTGTGTGTGTGTGTGTGTGTGTGTGTGTGTGTGTGTGTGTGTGTGTGTGTGTGTGCGTGTTTGTGTGCGCGTGTGTGAATGTGTGTGTGTGCGCGCGCGTGCGTGTTTATGTGGTCTGTGCTTCTCAGATAAATGTACTTCTCCTGCTGACTCAACAAACAGTTTGCTGTCACCCACACACATCTATCACACACACATTATCCATCTATCACACACACACACACACACACACACACACACACACGCACGCACGCACGCACGCGCACGCACGCACGCACGCACGCACGCACGCACGCACGCACGCACGCACGCACGCGCACGCACACACACACACACACACACACACACACACACACACAGACACACACACACACACACACGCACGCACACACACACACACACACACACGACAAATGGGGCTGCACTGAGCCTGAGAAAGCTCACTTGCACATTAAGATGGCAGCTTTGCTCTCTAGACTAATTGCCTTCGTATCGCCGCTCTCTCTCGCATACTCACACACACACATGCACGCTCGCACACACACACCTTGAACATAATGACATGCAGTACAGGCCAAAAGGTTGCTGTGAAAGTAAATACAAATGCGTGTGCAAATCCTCAACAAGCTAAAGTGCAGTAGGACTACATGCGTGTCTGTATTTGAAGTAGAATATAATGGTACAGTATGCACATCAGGCCTAGAAGAGTGAAACAGTGAAAAAGTGAAAGCCCATTGGGAAACTCCAACTCCCATTTTCATTGTGACACAGCACTCCACAGCACACAAGTGAACACTGCACACTGCACACAACAAAATTGCATTTATGCCTCACCCGTGCAAGGGGGCAGCCCTCAGTGGCGCCCCATGGGGAGCAGTGCGGTGGGACGGTACCATGCTCAGGGTACCTCAGTCATAGAGGAGGATGGGGGAGAGCACTGGTTGATTACTCCCCCCACCAACCTGGCGGGTCGGGAGTCGAACCGGCAACCTCTGGGAAGTCTGACGCAACCTCTGGGAAGTCTGACGCTCTAACCGCTCACCCATGACTGCCCAGAGGTTTAAGGTTACACCGACAAACATGCACATTTTCTAACAAACTTACATTATGATGCGAATTACATTACAATAAGCAGATACTTGTATTTAAAGCACCTTAGCCTAGTAAGACACGGCTCTTGTTATAAATTAGCTGTTACCAGAATGACAATGACCAAGTTGTAATGCGTTACTAAAGGCCCCGTGCACTGTCATAGTGGTGTAGTACTAGAGTTAAGTTTTTTCATTGACTATTACAGTGTTCCACTGGTGGAACAACTTGCATTATATTGAGGGACTATGCAAGCGACAAGCACATATATAGGCCTACTAAAGCATCTGAAAGCCACAAGGTAACCATCATCATGTGTGAGACGTGAATGCAGTCAGCAGGATTAAACAGAAGGGAACAAAACACACGTCTCTTTTCTCATCACTGTTTTTCTACACTAAACCAATGCTGCCCTATTACGGCTAATAAGCGTCAAAGCTGTCAGAAGTGTAATAAGAGATTACACCAAAGCAATTGAGTTGCTTGATAAACAACGATTCGTCTTTGGCCCTTTGCGGCACAACATTAAAAACAAATGAAACTGCATTAGGCCTATATGCAAGGGCTGTAAAGAAGCTTCATTATACACCGTACTACCAGAGAGAGCAGAGAGAGAGGTTCCATTGGCCCATTGTTTCCGGATTCTATTATTGCAAGGGGGAGGGGGGAAATCCCCCTTTAGGCAGACCTAGGCAGACCTAAGGACTGTTCTATTCAATGCCAGGAGTATTATGACACGCCCCTTTAGGCAGACCGGAACCTGGTCACGTTAGGTGCCCATAGCAACCTATTACATTGGCATATCTCTATACTTAAAGAATCTCTGGTACTACTGTAATGAAGCTGTATCATATACTGTATGGGCTGCTGGCTTCAGTGTGAGCAGCTGGAAGCAGAATGGAAACTCTGTGTCATTACCAGCAAATCAAAACATGGCAACAGAAAACAATAACACTTTTTGCAAAAAGTTATCATTTACATTTACAAATGTCTGTTAATGAGCAAAAAATACTATGTTAACAACACAGACACAACACAGCTGCAGCAGAATTGTAAATGTTTTGTTTATAATCAGTTATTAAATGTTAATTAAAAGTCAATAACGCTTTTAAAGGGACTACTATTCCAAAGTGTTACCCAAAACACCACTCTGTAATTAAGTGGTTCCTTTTTCATAGCCTCTTTGTGCAGATGGGCCGTGCCGGCGGGCCAGTTCACTTGCTGAAAAGACTCAACTACATCATAACAACAATGCTATGACATCACAGAGCTTTAAGTAATATATTAAGACTTGGCCATTACAGTTTTGCTGACAGTACGGTTATAACACAGGCTCTGCACAATGGTGTTAAAGATGCCGAACAAGGGAAACGCGTACTCCGCGCTACTGATGACAATCCGGTGCAACCAGCGTAGGACCAGACATAAGTAAAAGTGGAGAAATCTGGTGCCACACGGATGTCTATTTAGTTTTTTCTTATTTATTCACAGTGATAATATTTCGACAAAGAGTCTTCACCAATACGCCAATAATCCTGTCTGAAAATCTGTCATAAAAAAATGTTGTCCCCCCCCACCCCACAGCTTGAATGTTTTATTGTCCAAGATTACCTTAATGCAGGGGTGGGCAATTATTTTGGCCCAAGGGCCGCATTGGGCTTAGAAAGTTGACCCAAGGGCCGGATGTCATTGGCAACTTGCCCGTGCCAATAATAAGAAATGGTGTATGCCAACATAATTACATCATTGTCAGTTATGCCATTCCTGCTAATTGTATCTAGATGTAGACTTTAGTAATCTTAGATTTCCATGACCCTTGTTTTAGGTAGCCCATTTAAGAACGAATGACCATATGAATCCGCATTTCTTTCTTGGAAAGGCTCTGAGGGCCGCATGAAATGGCCGAGCGGGCCGCATGTGGCCCCCGGGCCTGAGTTTGCCCACGTCTGCCTTAATGGTACATTCAGTCAGATTTTGTTATTTTTTCCATCCCCTACCCCACCATCACCCCCTCATAC
>NC_085862.1:20447080-20449580 GCF_034702125.1 Engraulis encrasicolus | reverse complement strand
CACGGAGGGAGGGGCCCCATCATCATCACACACACACACACACACACACACACACACACAGACAGACAGACAGACAGACAGACAGACAGACAGACAGACAGACAGACAGACAGACACACACACACACACACACACACACACACACACACACACACACACACACACACACACACACACACACACACACACACACACACACACACACACACACACACACACACACACACACACACACACACACACCTGTATGGTAGCACATGATGTGGGTTGATTTGTTGTTGAGTTGACACTTGCCCAGGCATTGCATAAACCTAGTGCTGCTAGTGACTCCGGCCGCTTATTTTTGCAATCCTACGGTTTTATAGAACTATTACTGTATACTATACAGTATGTTGATTATTTTGCCAGTGTTATTAGCACACAATATAGAGTAACAATTAATAATCTACTTGACTTTCAACAACCAGGATACAATGTTGAAGTAGGAGTGCGGAGGACACCTTGCTACCTTCCAGGATACTCTGTTGGTTTTGAACTGGGACGTTACTACTGTAGTTCTACGACAGACTGCAACTGAAACATTTTGTGTTTGTGTGAAAACACTTGATTGCTAACTTTTCATTGCATATCATAAACTCTGACAATTGCACTGGATTTATTTTGTAATTGTGCAAGTAAGAAGCTGAAAACCGTGACACAACACAAATAACCTACAGTACAAGACTTCTTTTGTAAAAGCCATCCAACTTAGCGTCTGGTAATTAATTATCCTGATTACTGATAGATGTCGAGTGACTGTACATGACTTCCTCTGTCCCCTTGGCAGGGGTGAGAGACACATTTGGTGAGGCTGCAACCTTGGGCAGGAGTGAGAGACGCGCCTCTGCTGTTAAGGTGAGGGACGTACCAGGTAATTATACTGATTACTGACAGATCTGGAGTGACAGCACGGCCCTTTTATAGTGAGCAGCACACTCAGACCATCTGCTCTGGGGGAAGTGGACACACACATGGCTTTATACAGCTACAGTTAGCTCTGGTGAACATTAAATTCTTACATTGATATAAAAGTTACAGTTTGCTGTCATGAGGTAATGATGACGGTCCTCAAATATCTACGGAGGTAGCGTTTGAGTAGAAATGATACTAAACTATGGTAACTAAACTATGTGTCCATCTTCAAAATCTACTTTCATCGTCCTTTCATTAATATTGCTGTGTTCACCATCTGTATTTCACTAGGATCGAGTTTTCAGTGGAAGTAGATCTTTGAATGACAATGATTATTAGTAAGTTACTGTACTGGAACACTTAACATGAAGAATGATTGGAATTATGTAATGCTGAAAGTCAAATATTTGTGTTCCATCCTCCAGACATGAAGTTTAGTAGACTGAGCAGTAGTTTATCTGAATAAAACACTGGCCACCTCATTTCCCTCTGCTGTTGTTTGTGGGTGCACTGTGTGTTTACAAGTGTTTGTATGAAGTTACTTACACCAGCACAGGTGTATTTATTGCACTGTGGCCACATTCACTGCAAGGCCTTGGTGACTTCATCCTCCGTCCATCCATCTCAGCCAGGGAGGAGGCGATTGTGCGAGGTCCACCATGGTGCATTCATCACCAGGTGGACTGTCAATCCCCTCCCCTTGCCAACACCAGCAGTGGGCCGGAGGAGAGGAGAGGAGAGGAGAGGAGGAGAGGAGGAGAGGGTAAGTGAGGAGGGGAAAGGGGAGTGGAAGAGAAAAGGGAGAAGAAAGGAGGAGAGAGGAAAAGGTAGAAGAAGAGAGGGCCGGAGGATTAGAAGAGAAGAGGAGAAAAGACGAGAGGTGAGCCCAGAAAAAGAAAGGACGACAGGAGAGGAGAGAAGAGGAGAGGAGAGGAGAGGAGAAAAGACGAGAGGTGAGCCCAGAAAAGGAAAGGACGACAGGAGAGGAGAGAAGAGGAGAGGAGTACAGCAGCCCTATCACGGCCAAACAGGAGGTTGAAATGTTCCCTCCCATGATTCATGGCCATACACAGTCGGACGCAGGAGGTGATTGCATTGGTAATAACATGCCAGACTGAAAATTCATATGCTTGAGTGTGTGTGTGTGTGTGTGTGTGTGTGTGTGTGTGTGTGTGTGTGTGTGTGCGTGTGTGTGTGTGTGTGTGCGCGTGTGCGTGTGTGTGTATACTATCCATCTTCTGCACCCGTGACCTTTCTTCTTCATGGCCCCTTTAGTGCTCCCAACCACCCCACATAACCCCCCCACCACCCACCCCATACACACACACAAACACACACCTCCCTCCTGCCACCCCAACATTCAAAACAAAACTCGGCACTGCCCAAAGTCAATTTATTTTTTTGCATATGCATAATTACAGCAGTGTAAAATGTGTGGTGAAATGTGAAAGGGATAGAGTCTAATTAAAAAGGGACTAATATGAAAAAGATGAAAGAAATAAATACAAAGTAAACTAAATAAAAACTAAATACACTGAAGGCACATTTC
>NC_085862.1:20432080-20437080 GCF_034702125.1 Engraulis encrasicolus | reverse complement strand
CAGAGGGATTTGGGGTCTACCACCATCTCTACTGTTTTTTTAGTATTGATGTGTAGTAAGTGTGAATCACACCAGTCAACAAATGTATCTATAGCTGTTTGGTGGCTGTTTACCTTATCATTATCATTTTTAGAGAGCAGGCTAAGAATAACAGTATCGTCCGAGAATTTAATAATGTACTGATTTGGCCCTGAACTGACACAATCATTCGTATACAAAGTGAACAAAAATGGTGAGCTGACGCAACCTTGGGGCGCGCCAATACTGCAACACGTTGTATCCGACAAAGTAGTATTGAACTTGACCCGTTGTGGCCTATTTGATAAAAAAGAATAATACCACTTAATTAAAAACGGATTTACATTCAGCTGAATTAATTTTTCAAGGAGAATGTGTGGCTGGATTAAATTAAAAGCAGAGCTGAAATCAATAAAAAGAAGTCTGGCGTAACCTGCGGGATTCTCTAGGTGTTTAAGCACTAGATGCATTATGGTTGCAATGGCATCTCCTGTGCTGCGGTTCTCAGTGTAAGCGAACTGGTACTTATCAAGAGCAGGTTGAACACTCGTGCGCAGTTTCCCAACCATTATCTTCTCGAAACATTTAAAAACATTAGAGGTTATGGCCACGGGCCGATAGTCATTATCCTCTTGAGGGCTAGGTTTTTTTGGGATCGGTAAAATGATTGAAGTCTTCCATAACTTTGGAATGCTGTGGGAGTCGATGGATAGTTGAAACAATTTAAGCCAAATTGGAGATAATTCATCCGCAAACGACTTCAGGGTAAAGGCTGACAGACCATCCGGACCTGTTGCCTTCTTGGAGTTTATACCTCTAAAAGTTTTGACCACAGTATCCAACTTGATTTCTACCCTATGCGCATCCATATCACATATTACATTTTCCAAAACCCCCGCACATTCAGCATTATTATCCGCATTAAAACGCATGTAAAAATTATTCAGCTCGTTTGCACGAACACTTTCATTGGGAGCAGACAAGGGCTTCCTTCTAGCAGTCATATTCGTCATTTGCCTAATCGAGTCCCAAAGCTTCTTTCCATTGCATTCCGCCAGGTCTTGTTCCGCGCGCTCCCTGTGTAGCCGACGCGCGGATCTTATGTGGAAGTTCAAGTCCTTTTGGGCCGCCCTCATTGCCACCTTGTCCCCCACCCTAAAAGCCGCTTTCTTCCTTTTAAGACAGTCATTGATATCTTTGTTAAAATACGGCTTGTTGTTGGGATAGCGTTTTACAGTTTTGCACGGAATGACAGTGTCAATACAAAAATGTATATAATCCGTGATGGATTCCGTCGCAATGTCTATGTCCGCGTCCTCAAGAAATACATCCCAGTCAGTACTGAGGAAACAGCCCTTTAATTCCTCAGACTTTTCATTTGTCCATAGCTTAACTGTATGTGTTTCGGGTTTGGTTGACTTGAAGACAGAACGGTATGTGGGGAGCAGGTGAATAACGTTGTGATCGGAGTCTTTAAGTGGCGGCCTGGCTCTGGCAGTGTATGCCTGCTTAACATTACCATAGCATTTGTCCAGAAGTCTGTCATTCCTGGTGTTGCACTTAACGTATTGGTCGAATCCCGGAAGTGTTTTATTTAGGCTGCAATGATTGAAATCGCCTAGTATAAATAAGGGAGCATCAGGCTTACTCTCTAAGTGGCGATGGACACAGTCCGCAATTAAATTTGCAGCTCTGCTGGCATTCCCACTGGGGGGAGGGAGAGAGAGGGAGAGAGAGAGAGGGAGAGAGAGAGGGGGGAGACTCCGGTGCTTCTGTGGTGCTTGGCTTTAGCTAGAGCTAGGCCTCGGGAGGGAGGGAGGCTGTGTTGGTGTTGTAATACATCGCATATGATGACCCAAGGCCAAGTCCAGCCCAGGTCCTTTCTCAACCCTCCCCCATCTCTCACCTTACCTGACTCTCGTCAGCTGGCATGTTTTGCCTTCGTCTACCATCTTGGTACCCCCCATACGTTTTCTGATGATGCTCCTTATAGTCAAGTATTAAAGCGATGGTTCGGAGTAGAATCACCCTAATGCCATTTGAACCGTGACACCCATCCACCTTTACACCCGAAGTGTTTTCTGCCGCAGACTTACATCAACAGAGTTGCCGTGTTATTCGATGTTTATTCCGGTTAGCTTGACTCAAGCGCATATGGATACTGGGCACCGTCTCCAAACTTTCCCCACAAAAATAACATGTCATTACACCAAACTTCTGCAGTAGCACAAATATGGTCTGTACTCACGAAACGAAGCATTTGGAAGTTTGGAAATAGTCCAGGAGTTTAGTATTATCAACACAAGCTGAATAGCTTCTCTGCTGCTAAAGCTGTGCCAACGTTACTTCCGTCATATGAGACAAGCCCGTAAAAGTCTTCAACAAACTTCCAGACGAGAGTGTTAAAAAAGTTTTCACTGAATTGTGATTAAGGCTTATATTTTCAAGGAAATACTTAAAAGATATTTCAAATCTTACCTACTATCAATTAGACAATGATTTTCGTTATCAATACTGATGCTGAATTCACTTTTCATTGTGCATATTATGAGCTTCGTTGAGGACTCTTACATGCTTGTCTTAGATGACGGAAGTAACGTTGGCGCAGCTTTAGCAGCAGAGAAGCTATTCGGCTTGTGTTGATAATAATAAACTCCTGGACTATTTCCAAACTTCCAAATGCTTCGTTTCGTGAGTACAGACCATATTTGTGCTACTGCAGAAGTTTGGTGTAATGACATGTTATTTTTGTGGGGAAAGTTTGGAGACGGTGCCCGGTATCCATATGCGCTTGAGTCAAGCTAACCGGAATAAACATCGAATAACACGGCAACTCTGTTGATGTAAGTCTGCGGCAGAAAACACTTCGGGTGTAAAGGTGGATGGGTGTCACGGTTCAAATGGCATTAGGGTGATTCTACTCCGAACCATCGCTTTAAGTCAAGTCAAGAAATGTTATTTGTATAGCGCATTTTATACACAAGTAATTCAACGTGCTTGACAATATAATAAAACGTATAAATAATACTTGTATGTGATAAACCACCTGTCCTCATCTTCACTGACGTGCCACACCAGCCCCTCACATTGAACTCTACCGGTGATGCAGCTGAGAACGACAGTTGGAGCCGTATAATGCCCATCTTTATAAAGTCACATCCTGCGATCCTAATTGGCTCATTTTCACTGATTTTCATTGTCCTCAGATGATTGCTTGAGGAAACCAGAACGCCCTCTCGTGTACTTTATTGAAATGCAGCAAGATGGCATAAGTCAGGTCTTTTCTCTCCCTCTCTCCCACTACTGTCCTGTCACTCTCTACTGTCATACATGAATAAAGATGAAATATAAAGTTAAAACAAAAATACTAAGTCATAGCTAAATGCTAAGACACAGCTACTATATACAGTAGGATTTATCTGGGCCCATTATTATGCTTTCGTTCCTGTTACAGTTAAAGGGTGTGTAGGGAACAGTCTGTGTGTAACATTTTTTTGGTGTTTACCAAAGAAAAAGCACACACATCAGTCTCAAACTGGGTGATGGACTAGCAAAGTCAAAACAATAACAAAAATAAAGTGAAAGCCGAAAGTGAAAGAGAAAGCCCATTGGGAAACTCCAACTCCCATTGTCATTGTGACACAGCACTCCACAGCACACAAGCGAGCACTGCACACTGCACACAACGAAATTGCCTCACCCGTGCAAGGGGGCAGCCCTCAGTGTCGCCCCTTGGGGAGCAGTGTGGTGGGACGGTACCATGCTCAGGGTACCTCAGTCATGGAGGAGGATGGGGGAGAGCACTGGTTGATTACTCCCCCCACCAACCTGGCGGGTCGGGAGTCGAACCGGCAACCTCTGGGATGCAAGTCTGACGCCCTAACCGCTCACCCATGACTCCCCCAAGTCTGCAACACATGGCTCCCGTCTCTCTTATTTTAATGTGATGCTTTGGGCAGCATGCCCTTCATCAGACTTCTGATAAAGGGGATACTGCCCAAAACGTCACATCAAAAATTTTAGGTGTTCATTATCCAAGTTTGTGTTGCCCTGCCACAAACTTGTCCTTTTCCATTAACATGTTAGCGTTCAGTTTTCAGATGTAAGTTTTGTATTCACTTATACTTATTTGCGTATTTACTTATTTATTTACTTAATTACTTTTTTACCTAGGCCCTACTTACTTATTTACGTACGTTTTTACAGGTACTTACATAGGCCTTACTTCCTTACTGTCCATCACGTGGCATTCAACTGTTACCTCCAGGATGCTGACAGACCTATTCTGTTATCTACAGCATAAGCTAACCTGCTTTGATTGTTTTTTTGGCTCACAAACTCACCAGCTATAGTATGGGCAGCCGTGGCCTAGTGGTTAGAGAGTTGGTCTTTCAATCTAGGGGTTGCCGGTTCGAATCCCCCACGATCTCTCCCTACACCTCCATCCATGGCTGAAGTGCCCTTGAGCAAGGCACCTAACCCCACATTGCTCCAGGGACTGTAACCAATACCCTGAAAAATAATAGTTGTAAGTCGCTTTGAACAAAGGAAAGCGTCAGCTAAGTGAAATGTAATGTAATGTAATAGTAATGCATTACCACTTATCTTCCCCACAGGGAAGTCTGAAGTAGGGGAGGGAAACGTAAACAAAGTGTATCTTCGAGCATACAGTGAGCATGTGTGCTGTTGTTGTATCATAAACATCTTCGAGCATGCACTGGGCATGTGTGCTGTTGTTGTATCTTGGAGCATGCACTGGGCATGTGTGCTGTTGTATCTTCACACTGGGCATGTGTGCTGTTGTATCTTCGAGCATGCACTGGGCATGTGTGTTGTTGTTGTATCTTTGAGCATGCACTGGGCATGTGTGCTGTTGTTGTATCTTTGAGCATGCACTGGGCATGTGTGTTGATGTATCTTTGAGCATGCACTGGGCATGTGTGTTGTTGTATCTTTGAGCATGCACTGGGCATGTGTGTTGT
>NC_085862.1:20424580-20427080 GCF_034702125.1 Engraulis encrasicolus | reverse complement strand
CTATCACACACATAC
Source organism: Engraulis encrasicolus (assembly GCF_034702125.1). Lineage (NCBI taxonomy): Eukaryota > Metazoa > Chordata > Actinopteri > Clupeiformes > Engraulidae > Engraulis > Engraulis encrasicolus. The sequence goes on along the minus strand of NC_085862.1, from coordinate 20,427,065 downwards.
ATGGCATTACAGGGATGGTAGTTGTTAACGACCTGCGTTCAGTAGGTTAACAGAAACAGGAACAAAAGAAAACCTATACCTATTCAAAAACCTTTTCTTGTTTTTAACAGGTACTCTGAATCGCCTGCCAGAGGGTAGCAGCTCATATTCTGGGTGCAGAACATGTGATGGATGCAGAGCGGGTCAATCTGTCTATTTGAGACTTCACTTTCACTGTCAGGTTTCCAAACCACACAGTGATTGCATAGCGTATTACACTCTCAACAACAGCACAGTAAAAAAGTAAAATCATCCTCTGTTGAACACCAAACACTCTGAGTCTACGCAAAAATGTAGTCTCTGTTGAATCCTAGTCCATGGTCTCTAAGCAGCAGTGCAGTTATTGTTTGATTTTATTGGTGTTATGGCTTACTACAGGTGAGTTTAGTGAACTGTTAACAGGAAAAAAAACTACAGAGATGTCTCCTTTGCATGTACTGTTTGTGTTCAACACACATACACACACACACACAAAGTCAAAGACACACATACACAAAGACACACAGACAAAGACACACACACACACACACACACACCCACATACATACACACACACACACACACACACACACACACACACACACACACACACACACAGGTAGGCCTTTGCATGCACGCACGCACGCACACACTCACGCAGGCACGCACGCACACACACACACACACTCACGCACGCACGCACGCACGCATGCATGTTAGTGGCACAGCTGGTAAGGGGTTGCGGACAAGACAGCAAGGCAAGGCAAGGCAAGGCAAGTTTATTTGTATAGCGCATTTCATACACAGGTGCAACTCAATGTGCTTCACAAAATTAACAAATGCAAAAAGAAAGGAAACAGGAAAGAAAGAAGGAAATAAATGAGTCAAAGAACATTTAAAACATTAAGATAAAGCAGAAGGTAAAAAAATAAATAGAAATAATAATAACAAAAATAAAATAAACATTAAAAAAAGTAAAAAAAATAAGAATGATATATAATTTAAGCTAGGGGAAAGCATCTGAGAACAGCTTTGTCTTGAGTCTAGATTTAAAGCTATCAATAGTGGGTGCATTTTTTTATGTCATCTGGAAGCTGGTTCCAAAGCTTTGAAGCTAAGAAGCTAAAGGCTGCCTCTCCACACTTTGTTTAGACTGATATGTGGGTCCCATTCCATTTAATGATTTAAACACAAGAAGCATTGCCTTCAAATCAATTCTGTAGCTTACTGGGAGCCAATCCAGCTATCTTAAAATTGGAGTAATGTGGTCGAACTTCCTTGTTTTTGTATGAACCCTTGCTGCTGCATTTTGTACAAACCCCAACTCCGATGAAGTTGGGACGTTTGGTAAACAGTGAATAAAATCAAAATGCTATCATTTTCAAAACATTCAATCTATTCATTAGATGGAGAATAGTGAAAAGACAACATATTAAGTGTTAAAACCGAGAAAAAATATTATTTTGGGGGACATATGTACTCATTTCTAATTTGATAAATCCAACACGTCTCAAAAGAGTTGGGACGGGGATCAGTGAAATTTAGTAAACATCCAAATAAGATAAAACAACAAAGAAGAACATTTCAAAATGAATTGTACTGACGGACAATATAGGTGTCCAGGTATAAGATCATCACAGAGAGGCTGAGTCACTCAGAATTAAAGATGCAAAGGGAATAATTACCATAGTCATTACATACATTTTTGAATTCCCTTTGATTTACCACGATTGAGTGTATATAAGACATATTTTTGTTAATAAAATCATTGTATAGGTTCATGACATCATGACATATATATTGGCTGTAGTCTCACTCTAGCACTCCAGGAATTAGAGCTATTGAAAATTGACCATATTAAGAATGCTTAATGCATGAAAATGATACAGGGGTGTAACATTCTCCTAAGCACCTGAGCTCACTTGAAATAGACCCAGAAGACATGGGAAACTGTCCTTTGCTTACAGACGTCAGCAGAAGTTGTAGAAGTCCATTCTTTTTGACAATAATAGAGCATTGCACATCCTGTGCTACAGTAAAAATGGACCATCCAACTTGTGTTAGTGCTAGCTTCAAAAGTCAGCCTCCATGATGGCATGCGGGTGCAGTAGTGCATTGTGTGCATGTTCTCACTCATCTGTAGAGTTAAATACAGTGCTGAATGGTATAAATGGGTTTTAAACAGCATGAAAAGCCACTCATGCATTATATTTTGAAGGGAGATCTTCGATTACTGCCACATAGTAAGGTCAAATTGCATTCTCTACTATGTTTTAACAGTTTGGCTCCATCATAAGGACCAGCAGGTGATAAAATGGTGGATTTTTGGCCAAGACCTGTCACACTGTAAGCACTACAGAAAGGAAAACATTGCAAAACATGACAAGGAATACACCCACCATTTAAGCTGGTGAAATCATGTCCAAGATAGGAATTAACACTGTTTTTTATATAAAATCATCTCATC
>NC_085862.1:20412080-20419580 GCF_034702125.1 Engraulis encrasicolus | reverse complement strand
GATTTCAGGAGAACAAAAACAATTTTGGCAATATGATTGATAATGCATTTTAAAACAAGGTTAGGGTCAAAATAACCCATTTTAAACCAAGGCCAGGGTCAAAATAAAGCCTTTTTCGATATAACCTATTTGGTTAACCTCAAGTGGGCCACACTGCTAGAGCTGTACCCTTTTAGCAATAGCTTTCTTTGGCACTGATGCCCATCAATGTCTTATTTTTATCTTTCGTCAGACAGCTGGCGACAGCGAACAACGGGGGCAAAGACTGCACAGATGCAGACAGAGAGAGAGAGAGAGAGAGAGAGAGAGAGAGAGAGAGAGAGAGAGAGAGAGAGAGAGAGAGGTTGGAGAGAGAGAGAGAGAGAGAGAGAGGTTAGGGAGAGAGGGAGGGAGGGAAAGAATGATCTAGATAGAGAGAGAAAGTGGTGACCTCTCTGTTTTATACTAACAGCATGTGACACTGTGGTGTCAGGCAACCCAAATGAGTTGAGTCAAAGCTGTACTGGCAGTTAAGGTTTCATACAGAAGAAATAAACACTCACAGCTGTACTGGCCCATAGGGTTGTATAGAGAAAAAAACATACCCAACAGAAATAAAAGCTCACAGCTATATGGACAGGAAGGATTTTATGAGGTAAAAAAAAAAAAATCCTAAACAGAAATGCAGACAAGATGGACGTCTACTGTAGTGTTGATTGGAGCTCTACCTCCTGGGAATGCAAGTTGAAACTCATAGCTTTCACTCATCAATGCTCCTTTCATCATGTGGTCCCTTCACATCATGCAGCAATCTCTGTTTTCTTCATCAAAGCGTAAATTATGCTGAAATTCTAAGCAGCGAAAGTGTTTACATTTTTTTAAAATGGCCTTCTTTCTCTGTGAAGACAAGATATCAGCACAGCACAGATTTGGTAAACACAGACCCATCGAGGAAGTGAATTCATCTCTGCAGTCTCATTAGTCTGTTCATTAATGTGTTACATTTCCATGCTTGCCTTTATAGATTTGTTTTTGAGATTTAAGGCTTTTATGTTGAGAGTAAGGAGAGTGAGGAGAGTGAGAGGATATGTGGGAGAGAGAAGGTGTGTGTGTGTGTGTGTGTGTGTGTGTGTGTGTGTGTGTGTGTGTGTGTGTGTGTGTGTGTGTGTGTGTGTGTGTGTGTGTGTGTGTGTGTGTGTGTGTGTGTGTGTGTGAGTGAGTGAGTGAGTGAGTGAGTGAGTGAGTGAGTGAGTGAGTGAGTGAGTGAGTGAGTGAGTGAGTGAGTGAGTGAGTGAGTGAGTGAGTGGGAGAGACAGAGAGTCTGTGTAAACGTCTGCTGTAGGCATTTTAATTGTACAAACTCCTTTCACCTCAAATACCGCCGTGTTAATGCAGAATGTTGACCTGTTCAGTTAACAGGCTCTCCAGACATTTAATCTTTACACCATTAAACTGTATTACACAGCTCTTTATATACACCTTGTCATTTGGTCTCGTTTGCAAGAATTTCCTGTCAAGTTTTCTGCAATAACAGTTGGATGTAGCCTACTGTAAGAATAGTTTATTGACCTGCAGAGGTATCAAAAGTGAAAGTAAAATTAAAATCATGATGTAACTACAACACTAGCACATAATAGTACATAGCAGTTACACCAGTTACTCAATAATAGCCTACCTAATAGATAGATACACTGTGTTGTTGCTGAAAAGCAATAAACATGTAACAAGGACCTACCACAAACTTGATCCAGCCAGGGCAGAGTCAGATAAGTTATCTGTTTTGGAAGGAAACCGTGTTTCCTTTTTAACTTTTACTTTTGACATCTATGTTGACCTGGAAGGATAACATAGGCAGTACAGAACATGATGTATTCATGCCATGTTTCAAACATAACAGTCTCACCATGGTAAGGAAAACATCTTGGACAGTCTTATTGACTGCAAGGCAAGTCTGGGCATATCCTATTAAATATTTCTACAGCAGAGCTGGCGGCGAATGGTAGCTCAGAACGCTCCAGAAGGTTGAAAGGTCAGAGGTTGAAAGGTCAGAAGGAATGGTCAGTATGCATCCTCTTATCAGCGGAAGAAAAAAATCTTATTCAAATTCTTGCTGCACATATATACAGTATATATATATATTCTGTTTATCACCCAGTGAGCAGACATGATATATATTTTCTGTAGGCTATATTTCCCTTCTAATGAAAGAGGAGCAGCAGACCAGCCTGTCTTGAATACCCATTATGATCAGCTGATTCAGAGTAGGTTGGATCTCATTTTTGTGGCAGGGTCTTGAATAGGCACAGCCCATTTACTCAGCCAACAGGAGAGTTTTGGAAACGTTTTAGAACTGTAAACACAATTTAAGCATGCCATTATGCCACAGAACTGATGAAAGTTGATAGCCTTGTAAACTAGCCCCACCCACCAGTGGCCAAAATTATTTTTGTCTGGGTGGGTCTAGCCTCGGACGATGCCCCTATGTCTGGCAAACTAATCACAATGCCAGGAAGTTGTTTTGGTTTGTTTTGAATCTTTGGATGCAAATCGGACGGGGTTATCAGGGAGTGACGACATCTTCCGATGTGTCATTCATCGGGGCCAGAGTAAATTACACATTTAATATCACATTTAGTCTGGTTTATCAGGCTAGAAAATTGATGAAAAGAAAAAAGGTTTTACACTGGCAAATCAACCCATATACAGTACATAGTAAATTGTGCAGTGTTCAATTGACACTTACAAAGCATAATCCACACAATGAGTGCTTCATTTTGACTCTCTAAGTGTTGAATTAATCCTGCAGCATTTACTGTATTGGTTCAATGTGTTTCCTCATCAATAGTGTTGTGTTTCCCCACAGAGTTGTGGGGTTAGACTGGTGCTCTGACATCACAAATGGTCCCAAATCAACAGGTTTAAGCTTTCATGGATCATTTGGGCCGTGCCGATTGCTGATGATGGGAAAGAACCCTAAGATGATAGTGGTTCAGATCTGAATGTGCAGTATAGATTGGAGTAAAGGTAACAACCACTAGAAGTCATTTGTATTTTTCATGTGTGTGTCCGTGCACGCGCACGTGTGTGTGTGTGAACTGCTGGATGGCTGACTGAACTCAAGAGTGTGCTACTGTTTAAGCAATATGACCCGAGTGGGAGGGATGATGTGCACTGACATCCTCCCTGGTGTGGTTCGGCCATAGGCACGAAGCCGAAGGCTGAGTGCCGTCGGCAATCACACCAGGGAGGATGTCAGTGCACATCATCCCGACCACGAGGGTCATATTGCTTTTATACAATAGTTCATTTGCCAACAAAATACCAGAAGAAATGTTCGAATTCGTGTTTATTAGTTACCTTAATCATAGCCTACTTTGTTTACCTGCTCCGCTAAGCAAAGTAGTTCCGAATTGATTGTATGGTTGCTATGCAATGACGAGCTGACAAGCTGACAGCGCCAGCGCGCAAAGTTCCATGAAATGCTGTGAAGTGCATTTCTGTGTGGACTGCGACTGGGCTTCGCTTACTAAAATGATGCATGATAAATGAAAACACCGTGGAACTTCAACATTTTAGTTAGATGCCTGTTTTAGGCCTTTTTCGTAAAGACACCCCCCTCGTCCTTTCCTCTCCAGTGCCGCATGAGATCCGAGCGCTGTTCTCACACGCACAACCGCACAAATCAATCCCTTGTAGGCCTATGATACCCCGATGTCTGCTTAAGTTTAGACTACTGCAGGCTACAACTTTGTTGCTGAAACACTTTCTCATGCAAACGTCTGATGTGGGTGCGAACCCGAGAGAGGGGTTCGCGTTTTCCCTCCTAAACGAAAAGGCAACTCATTCCAGTTCCAAGCGGCCATGATTTTAAATCGCATGGCACACGGTATCTTGCTTCCAGATGCCCACTTTGTAGCCTACTAATTTGCACGTGGTGGACGGCAATTGCTGATAGCCTAGGCTATATTTTTAAGAGCATCTCTTCCTCGTCATTCCCTCTCCCGCAGCACAAATGAGATCCGATTATAGCGGTTCTTATACACTGCAGTAGACTGACATAGACTTTCTCTCTCTGTGTCAAAAAAAGTGTCCGTTGTCTCGCATATCCCCCGTTTGAAACTATCTTAATATTTAAAGTAGGCTACATGTTAGATTGCCTTCAAAAGACTACGAAATAGCGGCCGCAGAGGTCTGCCAACTGCCCAGACAACTGCACTAGAATCAGATAACTTCTTTCCTCTCTGCCAGAATCCAGCTACCAACTGGGATAGCCTACGCTCTCTGTCATGCGGGCGTGCGTGCGCCCAACTTAGTCCAGCATAGAACAATGGAATAGAATGATGGTGAGTTCAAACTACGCGGCCCTGGTTACATTCACTTTCTCCGCAGTAGACTATGAGATAGAATGATGGCGAGTTCAAAATGCGCGGCCCTGGTTACATTCTATCCACGGCGGAGTGATTATTAGGTGTGATGAGTCTCCGACAGGCACGTGCACTCCAATACGGCAGGGGAGGCTGTGCCTCACCTGTCTCTTCTAGACTTCATGAGAATGATGAGATGCAGTAAATGTGAATAATAGTAACAATAATAACTACTGTTTTCGAGCATATTTACCATAACTACCATTTGTGCAGTATTTAAACAGTTTCAATCATTTTCAATCATTTTTGTGGCCAAAACCGCACTATTTTCCCACCTCCTGCTCCGAATACACTGAATTTGGGGCAACTCCCGAGTTGGCCTCACCGCAGATTGCGCAATCCCTCAGTAACAAGCTTCAGCGCATGCGCCATTTTGCTCGTTCTGTGTATGCAATTCGTAATATTGTATTAAACGTTTTTATACACTTAACAGAAATATGTATGGTGTGCCCACATTTTCCTGATATTTGTTTTCACTATTTTCTACGTGTGATTATCATTTCTTTACTCTGAGCGCTTTGGCATAACCCCATTGAAAAATAGAGTAGTGCGGCGAGCAACACATTGGCCTCACCCTCATTCTGCCGTTGAGTCTAGCCAGAGAGAGTTTAGATTGGTCTAGCTTTGTCAGTGACGTCATAGCGCCACTGAAGTTCAATACAGTCAGTCATTAGTGTTGGCTAGCTTGTTCACGTTGACTGCTACCATCGAAGTGGATTTCATAACGAAACTAAGATCATTCTCAAAGTTGGATTTCCAAGGGAAACAAGACGTGATAAAGAATGGACGACCTACACCAGAGCTGAGGAAATTGTTTCAGGAGATTGGACAGAATATTATTTGATTATTTCACAGTGAGTGGTACAACCGAAAAGACTGGCTATGTGGAGTGGGGGGCAACAAGCAAAACAACGTTAGCAGTTTGCTAGCTGGGTTGGATATGTCAAACCGTGAGAATATTATTGCGAGAAGCCCTGTAATCAAGACAGCATTTCAAGGTAAGGAAATTTGATTATTACATTTGCCCGCCGTGGCGTTGACTTGGGTCTAAGTTTTATTTGATTTTGTCAAGATGAAGGAAGAGTTGTTTGAAAAATAGTTCGGTTGCATTGGTTTTACAGTAGCTATGTTTCACATATGCATTTCAGGCGTAATCTTAACCTGCAACTAGTGAGAATGTTTTGAATGACATAGCAATGGCTACATGTCTCAAAGAATAATTCATCACGAGTGATGTTGGCAACAGAACGAACTAGGGGTTGTGGGTTCCTGGATTTTGGTTTGGTTTGCAGCTGTGTGTTCACTTTGCCAGTCCCAGTATGCCCAAGTGATAACGTTGCTTGCTATCCTAACGAGGCAGTTTAAAATGATAATAGTCAAACGCTGTATAATACACACTTTGAGGTTCGGCTCGTCTGACATTCTTTGAAATGTCCATTCTCGAGATGAACGACTGTGGAATATTTCAGCGCCATTGTCTATTGTTTAGCCTATAGTATTTAGGTTGAGTTTGGGTCCGCAGTGGTATGATGTGGATGAGTGGGATAGTTGACGGTTCTCAGGAGGAGTGTCCTCAAATGACGCACCATGTCGTGCCTATTTTCTGTCTACTCTAGTCTTTTCTACCGGAGGTGGTAGCTGTCCATGATCACGGCCACGTCTGGCTTCATTATCTATTTCACAGGCTACCAGAAGGATCATCCCGGTGGGGTGATATTCTGTTGTTGAATGCATAATGTGAATTGTTGCTATGTAAGCGGTAGCCTATTACAACGCAAGCATCGGATCTGTAGGCCTATTTTCGAGTGGTGGAGTGAAAGGAACGCTGATAAGCAGACCTCAAAATTCACCATAAGAGCATTTTTGTCCAAAATGCTCGTGTGGCTTGTCCCCTCTTTCAAAGACCAGAAAACACTGAGAATGGCCTTGTATCTTGACGGCCTATAAAAATACAGTATAATCCTGGACACATATCGCGTCTGATCTGAATGTGGTGTCCACCTTTCTAACAGACATTTTGGTGTTGGGAGGAGGAGTAGGCCTAGCAGGCCTAGTAGCGCAGCCTGTGCAGTAGGTAGCCTAGGTAGAACTAAACGTGACTCTGCCGCCAGTTATATGGTGAACTTGACTCAAACTTGTTAAATGGCACTGTCCCACCGTTGTTTACCCACGCCCCCTGCGCCAACGCCGAGTCTGGACCACTGAATCCTGTGTGTGTGTGTGTGTGTGTGTGTGTGTGCGTGCGTGTGTGTGTGTGTGTGTGTGTGTGTGTGTGTGTGTGTGAGTGAGAGAGAGATATCTCTAATGGCATTTTCTCTAAATGCAGTATGTTTTAATATGTAGGCCTACCTTATGTTCAGAAAGCGACATATGAAACTTATAGGTATTTGGCAAATATTGATAAGTCACTGCCTCACCAGCCATAAAGCTGACCGCACGTTACTGGTCTCCGAGGATGATGTCCACCTAGACATCATCCTCCTTACCGACGCGTAGAATGCCAGTAGAACGCGTCTCATCCAATCAGATATCGCAAAATAAATTGACCGGATCTAACTATTGTATAAATATATTTAATGTGCAATAATGTGTATTAGGTTTTTCTGTATTTTTTGTATTTATGTGAACTGACAGACAACTTAATTTCCTTCAGGATTATTAAAAGCGCTCTGATGGAGATTTTAATTTTTGAAACAAAAATCGGAAACTGAAAGTCACCTGAGTGACCAGCTGGCTGAACAGAACACTAGACTCATTCAGTACAGGTGATCTCACAACACACACACATGCACGCACAAGCACACACACATGCACACACACAGGTGTTCTCATGCACACTTGCAGGCATCCACACTCGCAGGCACGCACACACACACACACACACACACACACACACACACGGACACAAAAACATGCACGCACGCATGCACGTGCGCGCGCGCACACACACACACACACACACACAGATGCGCTCACAGATGGTATGTATGGCTCAGACAGATTAGCCGGTTCTGGTCCAGATGCCTGATAGTCAACATGGCCCACAGAGCCGAGCACGTCTTCTTAGAGAGAGAGAGAGAGAGAGAGAGAGAGAGAG
>NC_085862.1:20397390-20411980 GCF_034702125.1 Engraulis encrasicolus | reverse complement strand
CACCAGTACTAAGTCCTACTCCTTATTTATAGGTAGAGTGAGTATATTATACCCCTTGCATCAGAGTAACCTCAGCAACCTAATTTGTTGGGGTAAAAAATATCCATTTTTTGTCAGTGAAATGTACTGCCCCTCAAAATCCTTTTTATCAGTGTACATACATACATACATGGGTGGGAGACGTGACGCCTGGTTTTTTCGTAACATTTGTTAAAAACCTACAAAACTGTTATTTTCCTCTAAAAAACAAATGTCAATGAAAGAAGATGTGGTACATTATGTTTCATATTAGTCTTAGATGAGAAGAAACATTTTTGTTAAGATTCATGTAAAGGTTTATATGTCAAATTTCCTGCGGTGTGACTGTAACATTAATGAAACAATATATAATAATATATATATAAATTAACCAACAACATTTTGAATAATGTATGAAGCATTTGGCATGATTGCATAAATCTTAACTTTAGATTAAGATATGTGAATGTGGAAAAAACTCAAGACAGTAATATTAACTACAAGTTCAATTTCGTAACACAAATTGCGTCCTGTGGGGTGACATGTATGTCAATGTTTGTGAATGGGCAGCTGCAAGGCCAACTACAAGGGTCTTAAAGACTGGCTCCTAACCAGTTAGTACCTCAGTTATTGGAGAGTGCTGTGGAAGTTTAAGGTGACTCTTAACCTCTTAATATGTCTTCATATTGCAATCTTTCTGTCACGCAATGCTTAGGTTCATTTTATGGTGTCCTGTGGTGTGACTGCTCTTATAGGAGGAAAAAAAGTTTTTTTATTAATGAAAACACATATTAAGATTAAACACAATATAATTATCAAGTTAGCATGAGCTCAGATGTCAGTCATGTATACAAAAGGATTAAAATGGCCATAATGCAGTGAATTCCCTGTGGTGTGACTCCATTTTCCTGCGGTGTGACATGCCTATGCTATGTGTTAATGCAGGACACATTTTCCCAAAAATGGCAAAAATAAGGTGAAATTCCACAGACCACTAAGTGCTTTATTTTTTTCTATTTTTTTCCAATTTTTATCCATCATTTTTTTCAGGAATTTGAAAAAGTTTTTTTTTTTTTTTGCGTTACGCCCTTAAACGTCAACCACCCACATACATACATACATACATACATACATACATACATACATACATACATACATAAAGTGCCCTCATAGAGATACTCAAGTGCATATCTACTACAGCCTATCACACACATACATGGCATTACAGGGATGGTAGTTGTTACAGTTTTTCTCGATTGGTTTGGCTAATTTCTTGAAACCGAGATGACATTTCTCTAAATTTTGGGTCATTTGGCTAAACATTCTTACACTTCTGCACAACAGTTCAGATAACTAGCAAAATGTCATATACCTCCCAAAACAGCTCATTCTTGCATCAGCACTAAACCTTCTCCCACAGAAATAGTCAGTACCATAAAAATGGCATATATCCTTCTCAATTGGTTTGGCTCATTTGCATTAATTTAGTCACTCTGTCAAAATAAACTGGATGGTTCAGCATAACGGCATGGATCCTCATCACTTGCTCATATCACTCCAAAAACAGTTTACCCGTGTGTCGAAACTGAATTCCTTCCACAGAATGCTGTTTGAAAAAATGTCAAGAAATTAGCCAAATAACAGAGGAAACTGTAGTATACACGGTTGTAAAATTATTTTCTACAAACTAGTAAAGTTACAATACCACCTGGCCTGTTGAACACTGTCATTAATTTACTGTTTACAGTAAAGAAATTCTTAAAATATTATGTCCTTGACTGTTTTGACAATTGTGTAGACTACTTTGCATATGATGACTCACACAATGAAATCATGCTGACATGTTTTGGAGAGGGCAACCATTAGACTGAGAATTGTCTAATTCGTTTAGATAAGACAGGTCAATTTATTTGGAAAATGTGCTTAATGTATGCTCAATGTGTCAACTGTAGGGTACTTGTATATAGCCATCTGCCAAGATGTACTAAACATTTGAGACATGTACAAAGCATTTGAAATTTGATGAAAGCAATGAAAAATGCCATTCTGTTGTGGGAAATTGTAAGTTGGTTTGGAGATTTGTCCGTGTTGTTTTGAGAATGTCATCTCAGTTTCGAGAAATTAGCCAAACCAATCGAGAAAAACTGTAACGACCTGCGTTCAGTAGGTTAACAGAAACAGGAACAATAGAAAACCTACACCTATTCAAAAACCTTTTCTTGTTTTTAACAGGTACTCTGAATCGCCTGCCAGAGGGTAGCAGCTCATATTCTGGGTGCAGAACATGTCATGGATGCAGAGCGGGTCAATCTGTCTATTTGAGACTTCACTTTCACTGTCAGGTTTCCAAACCACACAGTGATTGCATAGCGTATTACACTCTCAACAACAGCACAGTAAAGTAAAATCATCCTCTGTTGAACACCAAACACTCTGAGTCTACGCAAAAATTGAGTCTCTGTTGAATCCTAGTCCATGGTCTCTAAGCAGCAGTGCAGTTATTGTTTGATTTTATTGGTGTTATGGCTTACTACAGGTGAGTTTAGTGAAGGTATGTTAGTGCCATCTAGTAAGGGGTTGTGGACAAGACAGCAGTGAAATCAAGTCAAGTCAAGTCAAGTCAAGTTTATTGTCAATTTCTTTACATGCACTGGTCATACAAAGAATTTGAAATTGCGTTTCTTGCTCTCCCATGCAGACATAGACTAATCTAGGTAAGGACATAGACAGTATAGACATAGACAGTACTCATACATGGACATAGACAGTATGGACGTAGACATTGCTCATACAGACATTTAAAGTGCAAGACTGGACAACAGAAGACTTGTAGAGAACATACATTAAGAGGAGGTATTTTGTTGTTCTTTTTTCTAAAAGTCCTTTATAGCGTTCTGACATAGTAATAGTAGCATTTGAAGAAATAAATAATTAAAAAAAGGTTTTTATTAAATACACCAGCAGCAGTATGTGTGTGTGTGTTTGTATGTGTTTTGTGTGCGTGTGTGCGTGCGTGTGTGTGTGTGTGTGTGTGTGTGTGTGTGTGTGTGTGTGTGTGTGTGTGTTTAGTGCAGGTAGAAAGTGCGGTGTGCGTCTGTGTGTGTGTACCTGTGTATGTGTGTGTGTGTGTGTGTGTGTGTGTGTGTGTGTATGTGTGTGAGTATGAGTTGTGTGTCAGTGTGTGTATGTTTGGGTTTAGTGCAGAAAGTGCAGTGTGCTTGTGTGTGTGTGTGTGTGTGTGTGTGTGTGTGTGTGTGTGTGTGTGTGTGTGTGTGTGTGTGTGCATGTGTATGTTTTGAGTTAGTGCAGGTTGAAAGTTCAGTCACAGATGTAGTAGTGCAGGTGGAATGTTCAGTCGCAGATATGGTGGTGGGGATGAGGGGGGGGAGCGTTGTCAGTGGCCTGGCTGGCTAGAGGCTGACAGTGAAGGGAGAGTGGGTTGAGTGTTCAGTATCTTGATTGCTTGATGCATCGTGCTGCTTGCAAGCCTGGTGGTACGGGAACGGAGGCGCCTGTACCTCTTTCCAGAGGGCAGGAGGCTGAACAGTTTGTGTGCAGGGTGGCTTGTGTCTTTGATGATCATCAGTGCTTTTCGGGTGAGGCGTGCGGTGTAAATGTCCTGCAGGGAGGGGAGTGGTACTCCAATGATCTTCTTCGCTGTGTTCACAACACGCTGGAGTGTCTTCCTGTTTTTCTCCGTGCAGCTTCCTCCCCACACTGTGATGCAGCTGGACACGACGCTCTCTATGGTTCCTCTGTAGAATGTTGTCATGATGGAGGGTGCAGCACTTGCCTTCTTTAGTTTGCGCAAGAAGTAGAGACGCTGATGGGCCTTCTTCGCCAGTGATGTAGTGTTGGTGGTCCAAGAGAGGTCGTCGCTGATGTGCACTCCAAGGAACTTGGTGCTGCTCACTCTCTCCACAGCATCACCGTCGATGGTCAGTGGTGGCAGTTGTTTTTGGACCCTCTGAAAGTTGACAACAATCTCCTTGGTCTTGTTGACATTCAGCAGGAGGTTGTTGTCTTTGCACCATCTGGCCAGCAGGTCTACTTCTTCTCTGTAGTGGGTCTCATCGCCCTTAGTGATGAGGCCCACCAGTGTTGTATCATCCGCAAACTTCACTAGATGGTTAGTGCTGTGGGTCGTTGTGCAGTCATGTGTCAGCAGCGTGAACAGCAGGGGGCTGAGAACACAACCTTGCGGAGCCCCCGTGCTCAGGGTCAGGGTGCTTGAGGTGTTATTCCCTACCCGTACTGCTTGTGGTCTCTGCATCAGGAAGTCCAGCAGCCAGTTGCAGAGGGAGGTGCTGAAACCTAGTTTGTCCAGTTTTCTGATGAGTTGTTGTGGTATTATGGTATTGAATGCTGAGCTGAAGTCAATGAACAGCATTCTCACATATGAGTCTTTATTGTCCAAGTGGGTGAGGGCTGGATGGAGGGCAGAGCAGATTGCATCCTCCGTGGATCGCTTGGCTCGGTATGCGAACTGGTAGGGGTCCAGGGTGGGGGGTAGGGTGGCTTTGATGTGTGACAGGACTAGCCGTTCGAAGCACTTCATGATTATGGGCGTCAGTGCTACAGGACGGTAGTCATTGAAGCATGATGGTGATGATTTCTTCGGCACGGGTATGATGGTAGCAGCTTTGAAAAGTGATGGGATGACTGCTTGCTCCAGAGAGATGTTAAAGATGTCTGTGAAGACATCCTTCAGCTCTGAAATACTGAAATACTGTTAACAGGAAAAAAATGAAATACTGAAATACTGTGAACAGGAAAAAAAACTACAGAGATGTCTCCTTTAAAGGCATGTACTGTTTGTGTTCAACACACACACACACACACACACACACACACACACACACACACACACACACACACACACACACACACACACACACACACACACACACACACACAGGTAGGCCTTTGCATGCATTCACACACACAGGCTGCAACTGTGTCAGGGTCATGTTAGAGAACAGCATAGCCTTGTTGCCATATTTTAAGCTGCAATATTGATTGTTGCGTGCAGGAGTGTAGGAGCCTTTGGTTGATGTGTGTACATGTTGTCTCCGTGCCCCCTTCTCTCCTCTCTGTGTTACTCGCACGCACACACACACTCACGCACGCGGGCACGCACGCATGCATGCATGTTAGTGGCACAGCTGGTAAGGGGTTGTGGACAAGACAGCAAGGCAAGGCAAGGCAAGTTTATTTGTATAGCGCATTTCATACACAGGTGCAACTCAATGTGCTTCACAAAATTAACAAATGCAAAAAGAAAGGAAACAGGAAAGAAAGAAGGAAATAAATGAGTCAAAGAACATTTAAAACATTAAGATAAAATAGAAGGTAAAAAAATAAATAGAAATAATAATAACAAAAATAAAATAAACATTAAAAAAAGTAAAAAATAAGAATGATATATAATTTAAGCTAGGGGAAAGCATCTGAGAACAGCTTTGTCTTGAGTCTAGATTTAAAGCTATCAATAGTGGGTGCATTTTTTTTACGTCATCTGGAAGCTGGTTCCAAAGCTTTGAATCATAGAAGCTAAAGGCTGCCTCTCCACGCTTTGTTTTGACTGATATGTGGGTCCCATTCCATTTAATGATTTAAACACAAGTAGCATTGCCTTCAAATCAATTCTGTAGCTTACTGGGAGCCACTGCAGCGATCTTAAAATTGGAGTAATGTGGTCGAACTTCCTTGTTTTTGTATGAACCCTTGCTGCTGCATTTTGTACAAGTTGAAGCTGTTTGATGGTCTTTTTGGGGAGGCCTGTAAAAAGACTGTTACAGTAATCAACCTTACTAGAAATGAAGGCATGTATTAGCTTCTCCAGATCATGTTTAGACATAAGGCCCCTAAATTTAGAGACGTTTTTTATGTGATAAAATTAAGACTTAGTAATAGCTTTCATGTGAAAGCTTTCGTGTGTTGAAGTTTAGGTCACTGTCAATGAGGACCCCAAGATTTTTAACTGTATCCCTTGCTTTCAGTCTCTGCGTTTCAAGGATAGTAGCAATCTTTTGTCTCTCCTCTCTTTTCCCAAATATAATTACTCAGTTTTAATTATTCAGTTTTATCTGTGTTCAGCTGCAGGAAATTGTGAGACATCCATTTGTTAATTTGGTCCATGCAATGATAGAGTGATTCAAGGGGGGTGTAGTCATTGGGAGACATAGATAAGTAGAGTTGGGTATCATCCGTATAGCTATGGTAATTTATGGAGCTTTTCTCAATAATGTGTCCCAGTGGCAGCATATACAGATTGAACAGTAGTGGTCCCAGAATGGAGCCCTGGGGGACCCCTCGGTTCAGAGACATCGGTGATGAGGTATGTCTTCCAATGGTGAGAAAAAAACGTCTTTGTTGTAAGTACGATTTTAACCAGTTGATCACTATGCCTGTAAAGCCAACCCAGCAGTGAAATACTGTCAACAGGGGAAAAAAAAACTACAGAGATGTCTCCTTTAAAGGCATGTACTGTTTGTGTTCAACACACACACGCAAGCACACATGCACGTGCGCACACACACACACACACACACACACACACACACACACACACACACACACACACACACACACACACACACACACACACACACACACACACACACACACACCTTTCCTGTTCTCTATTTGCACTCAACATGCAACCCTGACCAACCAAGGAAAAAAAAAACAATGTTCCCTTCCATTCAACAACATTGTGAGTAACATTATTTTCTATGCTGCAGCCACTGTCGTGCTTTCGAGCAAGTGAACGGAGCTACACTACACACACACACACACACACACACACACACACACACACACCCACATACACACACACACACACCCACATACACACACGCACACGCACACACACACACACACACACACACACACACACACACACACCCACATACATACACACGCACACGCACACACACACACATGACCTGACTGTTAAAAGCCTTCGGAAGCTCTGGGGACAAAGAGTCCTCAGCCGATGCCACATGACAGTCCTTCACACACTCACACACACACGCTCACACACACACGCACACACACACACACACACACACACACACACACACACACACACACACACACACACACACACACACACACACACACACACACACACACACACACACACACACACACACACACACACAGCTCTGCGTTGTCATCCTGTCACTAAAATTAAGAGATGTGTTGGAGAGGCATCTGGGTGAGTCACTGGAGGGAGTTATGAAAGCAGCTCTCTCTCTCTCTCTCTCTCTCTCTCTCTCTCTCTCTTTCTCTCTTCCTCTGTCTATCTTTCTTTATTTCTTTCTTTCTATCAGTTTCTTCTCTCTATGTCTCCCTCTCCCTCTCTTTCTCTCTCACTGTCTCTATCTGTGTCTTCCAGCCTCTCACTTTTCCTGTGTTCCCCCTCTTCTCTCTGTCTCTGTCTCTGTCTCTGTCTCTCTCTCTCTCTCTCTCTCTCTCTCTCTCTCTCTCTCTCTCTCTCTCTCTCTCTCTCTCTCTCTCTCTCTCTCTCTCTCTCTCTAGGTATAAATGTTTCATGTGGAGAACAGACCAGGAGAGATAAATAAAACACTGCAGTCCAGTTTTGTCAACATTACAAAGCTGCTTTTCTTTTTTTGCATTTAGTTTTTTTTGCCTCAAAAGCCTGTGGGCGAGTAGACATAGCTCCTCTGTATATGCCACCTTTTGGGCTAAATATTCCTATTCCTAAAACCTAAGAAAACAGTTTCATGTGCAGTGCCATTGAAACTGGGGTAATTGTTTTGACCCTATAGTAAACAGGCCTAAATATTTCATGTTACAGCCGAACATACATGACGTATATATTTTAATACTTTTTTTTTTCTCGGATTTACAAATTGGATTTAAAAACATGGACATTATTAGTCACATTATCAGTTTTGTACTCTGGTTAGGACTAACATAGTAGTGACACAGTCCATACAGTTTCCCCTGTACTGTATGTCCGTACAGTCAATAGTCAATCCTGAGTGCAACATCAAGTGGGTAGCTCCTCCACCATGCTCAGAAGGGTGGGATGTTATGCAATACATTGGAATATAAAATAAAACGCTTAAGTCGAGACTGAACAGACTGAAAGTATCATCCATGCTGAGCAAAAGCCAAACAACTCATGACAGAAAATAGAAAATGGATGGAGTGGAGAGGAGGGAAACGGAGAGGAGAGGAGATGAGAGAAGAGAAGTAATAAAGTAAATAAAGTAAAGTAAAGAGGAAAGGTGATGAGAAGAGATGAACGGAGAGGGATGCTAAGGAAACACACTTTAAACGTTTTTTAAAAATTAGAAATGGCAAATTCAGTAGTCAGTGTTGCATTTTACAGATGGTTCCTGTGAATACATCAGCATTGCTTTCCAAAACTGCAACCAAGGAAGCTGCTTCTACATCAGCTGCTGCCATATTCTACCCTAAATATTTTATAGTGATGATCCCTGTGCTCCCTCTGTTGCGGCATGTCCTCTCTCTATTTACAGTATTTCTCAATTGGTTTTGTACATTTCTCGAATCTGTCTCGCAATTTGCAAAACAGAATATTCATTCTCAAAGCAGCTTTAACAAATGGCAAAACACCGTGGATGACCTGCAAAACCGAGTCTCTTGCTCAAAACCCAAGTTTTTGTGTCAATGAACATATCAGTGCCAGCAGAATGGTTAGTCATTGTGTCATAGTGTGGTCCGTGTATGGACAAGCTAGTCAAATCGCTTTGTCATGTTGTCAATTGAATAGTACACTCTTGAGGATCTTTTCTGAAGCAAAATGTTGTTTAGATTGGATGGGAAATATTGTAATTTTGCGTGGAGCGTAATTATAAAGGGCACATGAGGAATAGAGTCATATAATGCCGTGCCTATTGTTGTATTGCATGCCTGTTTTCTCTATCCCTTCTATTGCCTTTGATTAGAGAGAGTCAATATTTACCTGTGAGCAATTTACCAATTCAGATCACATTTATAGATAAAAATCCAATGGAAATTATACAGTGCTTATCACATTATGACAGCTTGGTAAGTCATTTTGCATGTCAAGACTTTAACTATGACGTAGGGCCTAAACGTTTTGGGGGGTGAGATAGTTTTGTGTATTCAGTGACAATGCTTTTTGAGTAATATGACAAAAGCAATTGATAATGTACGAAAAAGCTGAGAATTGTACACATCCATCTGCATGGTGATGAAAGCTAAATGCTGAAAACTATGAGAAACGTATTTTACCATGTGCACAGATAACAGCAGGAAGTCACAATTGAACAAGAAGTTCTGAGAATGATTATTCTGTTGTGAGAAATGTACAAAACCAATTGAGAAAAACTGTAATAGTGATGATGCCTGGGCTGTCTTTGGCAGTCAGATTTCTGGGATGGTGTAACGATGTTGTGTAATGATGTGATGTGTTTATGAGCGAAGAAAGCAACCGGCATACACTGCACTGTATAATAATAATAATAATAATAATAATAATAATAATAATAATAATGATAACAATAATAATAATAATAATAATAATAATAATAATAATAATAATAATAATAATAATAATAATAATAATAATAATAGGCTAATATTAAAAAATAAAATATGATGATGATGATGATGATGATGATTATTATAACACATTTACCATACATGATGTTGTGAGGAGGGGCAAGACACTGGCACTTTGACCGACAGCAGTTTCCAACAATCAGAGGTTGACTTGTGTGCAGCTAGTGTCGCGCAGCCAGGGGAAAACAAAAATGTTGAACCCATGTATACGGCGTTGCAGATACTAATTAAGAGCGCAACGCCATGAGACAACCACATGGAGTGAAATGAGGAGATGAGAGGCTGTCCTGAGAGACATGGAGATACCCCAAACTATAAAGTTGAAATCTTTTTAATGTTTGAATCTCAGAACTAATAGTAGGTCAGAGAATAATGATCTGAGGAAATACTGTAGCTTGGTGCACAACAAAACACCAAAGCAGAACGAAAGCAGAAAGAAACAATATAAACTTTCTTCACAACACATGTACTTGTTATGCTTTCCTGAAATGCACACAGATGCAAAAAATCCAGGGCAAGACAATTTAATCAAAAGACGCAAACAAACCGAAAGGGCCTCCTCGGTCAAAAACTTGCAGTGACTAAACTGAGAATACACAGGTTTGTGTGGCATCAAGAAGAGTTTGTGAGAGTCAGAGTGTGAGAGTCAGCAGCAGGTGGAACAAGTGACTAGTGTATGCATATGATACAAAAACATACTTGAATACTTGAGTAACAGGCACCAGCACTGATTGAATAATTGTCAACGGCCGTTTATTGTCAGTTTCGAATGTATCATTTGGTGTAAAAAAGTCTACACTACGTAGCCCATAGCCAATCGTGTCAGGTGTATTCAAACAAACTGCAAAGCTAGCTTCCATTTGTTGAGTAGTACGATTCACCGTGTTTCTACTCCTCCCCACTTTCTGATTGGCTGTCTCGCTCAGGCCACTGTGTAAATGCTGCATTCCCCAACGGTGGGAAATGGGATATTTCTGACCTCCTACTTGATGAAATGCATTGGAACGCCTGTTGAAGCGGAATGTTCAAGTCGCAAGCTGGGGCCAAATCAAAGTACCCCGACTTCTAAATCATGACGTCAACATAGCAATGACAGTGCACAGTGATAGGAGTTGAAGTTTGACTTGCTGGTTGGAAAGCTTTCAAGTGGGAGATAGCTGCCTCCAGCATTAGTTCACATCCATGCTGTCATGGGATTTCCAAGGCTATACTGTAGCTGAGGCCAGGTGCTGATTGGTTGATTGATGATGGCAATGACTCATGGTTTGTTGATTGGTGTCTGCAAGAGTGTTGTATCCCCCTCATCAAGTCCCACCCATTTCATGTCATTTTGGGCAGCCACTTAATTTCCAATCTGCTAGTTCTATGGTGTCATGGTGGTCCTGGACTCCACTGCCCTCCCGGAAATGGGTACGAGGGCTCCAATATCCCACGTCTGTGTAACCGGTGAATCCTATGGTGGATAGACAAAAGTGTTGCAGTACTGTTGTACCTAGCAAAGGTGTTACCCAACCTGTAAGTGGTTTGGATAGGCAATGGTGTTACCATCACACACGCTTGTGTACCTGGTGGATCCAGTTGGATAGGCAAAGGTGTTACAGTACCTGTTGCAACAGGAATGATTCTCCTGGGTTTTCATGACAGAAACTGTGTTGCATTTATCACAGAGATGAGGAGTGACAGAGACGAATGTGTGTGTCAGCATCTCTGCATGCTACAGTGACAGTCAGGGCCAGAACACAAGCTTCTATTTTATCGGGATTTCAGGAGAACAAAAACAATTTTGGCAATATGATTGATAATGCATTTTAAAACAAGGTTAGGGTCAAAATAACCCATTTTAAACCAAGGCCAGGGTCAAAATAAAGCCTTTTTCGATATAACCTATTTGGTTAACCTCAAGTGGGCCACACTGCTAGAGCTGTACCCTTTTAGCAATAGCTTTCTTTGGCACTGATGCCCATCAATGTCTTATTTTTATCTTTCGTCAGACAGCTGGCGACAGCGAACAACGGGGGCAAAGACTGCACAGATGCAGACAGAGAGAGAGAGAGAGAGAGAGAGAGAGAGAGAGAGAGAGAGAGAGAGGTTAGGGAGAGAGGGAGGAAGGGAAAGAATGATCTAGATAGAGAGAGAAAGTGGTGACCTCTCTGTTTTATACTAACAGCATGTGACACTGTGGTGTCAGGCAACCCAAATGAGTTGAGTCAAAGCTGTACTGGCAGTTAAGGTTTCATACAGAAGAAATAAACACTCACAGCTGTACTGGCCCATAGGGTTTTATAGAGAAAAAAAACATACCCAACAGAAATA
Source organism: Engraulis encrasicolus (assembly GCF_034702125.1). Classification (NCBI taxonomy): domain Eukaryota; kingdom Metazoa; phylum Chordata; class Actinopteri; order Clupeiformes; family Engraulidae; genus Engraulis; species Engraulis encrasicolus. The sequence continues at coordinate 20,400,061 of NC_085862.1, read as the reverse complement.
AAAGCTCACAGCTATATGGACAGGAAGGATTTTATGAGGTAAAAAAAAAAAAAAATCCTAAACAGAAATGCAGACAAGATGGACGTCTACTGTAGTGTTGATTGGAGCTCTACCTCCTGGGAATGCAAGTTGAAACTCATAGCTTTCACTCATCAATGCTCCTTTCATCATGTGGTCCCTTCACATCATGCAGCAATCTCTGTTTTCTTCATCAAAGCATAAATTATGCTGAAATTCTAAGCAGCGAAAGTGTTTACATTTTTTTTAAATGGTCTTCTTTCTCTGTGAAGACAAGATATCAGCACAGCACAGATTTGGTAAACACAGTCCCACCGAGGAAGTGAATTCATCTCTGCAGTCTCATTAGTCTGGTCATTAATGTGTTACATTTCCATGCTTGCCTTTATAGATTTGTTTTTGAGATTTAAGGCTTTTATGTTGAGAGTAAGGAGAGTGAGGAGAGTGAGAGGATATGTGGGAGAGAGAAGGTGTGTGTGTGTGTGTGTGTGTGTGTGTGTGTGTGTGTGTGTGTGTGTGTGTGTGTGTGTGTGTGTGTGTGTGTGTGTGTGTGTGTGTGTGTGTGTGTGTGTGTGTGTGTGTGTTAGTGAGTGAGTGAGTGAGTGAGTGAGTGAGTGAGTGAGTGAGTGGGAGAGAGAGACAGAGAGTCTGTGTAAACGTCTTCTGTAGGCATTTTAATTGTACAAACCCCTTTCACCTCAAATACCGCTGTGTTAATGCAGAATGTTGACCTGTTCAGTTAACAGGCTCTCCAGACATTTAATCTTTACACCATTAAACTATATTACACAGCTCTTTATATACACCTTGTCATTTGGTCTCGTTTGCAAGAATTTCCTGTCAAGTTTTCTGCAATAACAGTTGGATGTAGCCTACTGTAACAATAGTTTATTGACCTGCAGAGGTATGAAAAGTGAAAGTAAAATTAAAATAATGATGTAACTACAACAATAGCACATAATAGTACATAGCAGTTACACCAGTTACTCAATAATAGCCTACCTAATAGATAGATACACTGTGTTGTTGCTGAAAAGCAATAAACATGTAACAAGGACCTACCACAAACTTGATCCAGCCAGGGCAGAGTCAGATAAGTTATCTGTTTTGGAAGGAAACCGTGTTTCCTTTTTAACTTTTACTTTTGACATCTATGTTGACCTGGAAGGATAACATAGGCAGTACAGAACATGATGTATTCATGCCATGTTTCAAACATAACAGTCTCACCATGGTAAGGAAAACATCTTGGACAATCTTATTGACTGCAAGGCAAGTCTGGGCATATCCTATTAAATATTTCTACAGCAGAGCTGGCGGCGAATGGTAGCTCAGAACGCTCCAGAAGGTTGAAAGGTCAGAGGTTGAAAGGTCAGAAGGAATGGTCAGGATGCATGCATCCTCTTATCAGCGGCAGAAAAAAATCTTATTAAAATTCTTGCTGCACATGTATATATATATATATTCTGTTTATAACCCAGTGAGCAGACATGATATATATTTTCTGTAGGCTATATTTCCCTTCTAATGAAAGAGGAGCAGCAGACCAGCCTGTCTTGAATACCCATTATGATCAGTTCATTCAGAGTCGGTTGGATCTCATTTTTGTGGCAGGCTTTAATAGGCACAGCCCATTTACTCAGCCAACAGGAGAGTTTTGGAAACGTTATAGAATTGTAAACACAATTTAAGCATGCCATTATGCCACAGAACTGATGAAAGTTGATAGCCTTGTAAACTAGCCCCACCCACCAGTGGCCAAAATTATTTTTGTCTGGGTGGGTCTAGCCTCGGACGATGCCCCTATGTCTGGCAAACTAATCACAATGCCAGGAAGTTGTTTTGGTTTGTTTTGAATCTTTGGATGCAAATCGGACGGGGTTATCAGGGAGTGACGACATCTTCCGATGTGTCATTCATCGGGGCCAGAGTAAATTACACATTTAATCTCACATTTAGTCTGGTTTATCAGGCTAGAAAATTTATGAAAAGAAAAAAGACTAAAAGTGCGGTCCAGGTTTTACACTGGCAAATCAACCCATATTCAGTACATAGTAAATTGTGCAGTGTTCAATTGACACTTCCAAATCATAATCCACACAATGAGTGCTTCATTTTGACTCTCTAAGTGTTGAATTAATCCTGCAGCATTTACTGTATTGGTTCAATGTGTTTCAATAGTGTTGTGTTTCCCCACAGAGTTGTGGGGTTAGACTGGTGCTCTGACATCACAAATGGTCCCAAATCAACAGGTTTAAGCTTTCATGGATCATTTGGGCCGTGCCGATTGCTGATGATGGGAAAGAACCCTAAGATGATAGTGGTTCAGATCTGAATGTGCAGTATAGAATGGAGTAAAGGTAACAACCACTAGAAGTCATCTAGTATTTGTATTTCTCATGTGTGTGTCCGTGCACGCGCACGTGTGTGTGTGTGAACTGCTGGATGGCTGACTGAACTCAAGAGTGTGCTATATATTTAATGTGCAATAATGTGTATTAGGTTTTTCTGTATTTTTGTATTTATGTGAACTGACAGACAACTTAATTTCCTTCAGGATTATTAAAAGCGCTCTGATGGAGACCTTTAAAAAGGTAAAGGGTCTGGAAGGAGATTTTAATTTTTGGAACAAAAATCGGAAACTGAAAGTCAC
>NC_085862.1:20384890-20392390 GCF_034702125.1 Engraulis encrasicolus | reverse complement strand
ACCACGAGGATATAACCAGGCAAAACAGTGTCGACTAGTTGGAACTCAACGACTCTAACATCCTGCCACTAGCTGTTGTTGTTTTGGTACACTGATTACAGGACCTGCTGAGACACAATATATGGGCCAGATGTCAGTGTTGTATCCCCCTCTTAGATAACCTAACCTAACGCAGTGTCGAGATGTCATATTTCAAATAATTGAACTGGTTCGTTGGGCAGCCGTGGCGTGATGATTAGGGGTTTGAAGGTTCGAATCCCTCCTGAATTCTTGGTCCAGGAAGACAGATGCTGAGGCACTCAAGGTTGCAATTTTTTAACTTTTTTATTTGGCTACAATGCCGACGCGTTTCGGCCCTTATGGCCTTCTTCAGGGCGTATCCTGAATTCTCCCTACACCTCCAGCCATGGATGAAGTACCCTTGAGCAAGGCACTGAACCCCACAGTGCTCCAAGGGCTGCAACCTGAAAATGATAACGGTATATCCCTTTGGATGAAGGCGTCAGCTAAGTGTAATGTAATGTAAATGTCTGCCTGATAATAATGAATCACAACAGGATAAACATTTCGGCAAGAGAACTCTTGTGCTCACTTGTTTTAGCTGGTACGTCGTCTTGCCCACATATACAAGGTCACATGGGCATGTTAGCACAAGTTATTATGGTTGGTGGTGGGGTGTGTTTGAGGTTTTTGTGGTGGTGGGGATATGGTTGGGGTTAGGTTGTGCGGGTGGGGACAAAAAAGGGACATCATGAATTGGACATTTTAAATTATTTACTGTGATCATTTTATGCATAAAGTCGACACAGAATTTAAAGAAATACAACGGGTCATCACCTCAAACCCCTGCTTGAAAAACATCATGACCTAACATTATCGCCCAAACGCACATTTCAAACACTTCAGCAGATGTCACTAAGCGTCAGCAGATGTCACAAGGTTTAATTCCACAGCAATTAAAAAATGATGTTGAGAGCCAGACTGCTAATGTCAGGAGAGTCCATTTGGAGGATTTCAATATTTCATCAGGTCAAGAAAAGAGATGAATATAAATGTTTCAGCAGGTTAAGAATAGATATGTGTAAAATATTAAGGTTGCCATTCTTCCCCCTTACCGAGCAGAAGGGGATGAGCACTCAGTGACGTATCACACACACACACACACACACACACACACACACACACACACACACACACACACACACACACACACACACACACACACACACACACACACACACACACACACACACACACACACACACACACACACACACACACACATGACTTGCTTAGTTGTCTAGACTCCCTGGCTCAGCAGGATGAGGAGCTGAGATTTAGTCCTGAGAACATCAGCTGGTCTCTTACATAAACGACCTCCCTGCGCCGCACACGCACACACACACACACACACACACACACACACACACACACACACACACACACACACACACACACACACACACACACACACACACACACACACGCATGCACGCACGCACACATGTGTGCGCGTGTCTGTGTGTGCCTGTCTCAGCGTGTATATTAAAGATAAAGGTAACAACGTGAGTCACATCTGATGAATACTACTCGACCTCAATAAAAGACAACTGTGTGTGTGTGTGTGTGTGTGTGTGTGTATGTGTGTGTGTGTGTGTGTGTGTGTGTGTGTGTGTGTGCGTGCGTGTGTGTGCGTGCGTGCGTGCGTGCGTGCGTGCGTGCGTGCGTGCGTGCGTGCGTGCGTGTGTGTGTGTATGTGATGGGCATGCTGTATGACATGTGTCAGTGGCTTGGCAAGACGGCCATTCAAAGGTATGTGTGTGTGTGTGTGTGTGTGTGTGTGTGTGTGTGTGTGTGTGTGTGTGTGTAATGGTTATGCTTTATGACATCTTATCTTATCTGGCCTAGGTGATTACTGTACTGAAGGTACAATGGCCATGGCATTGGCATTACAAGATAACTACAGGAGGCAGGGGATACAAACAGTATATTTTGCAGCATTAGGCTACCTGAACAGCTCCAGAGTTGGTTTAATCTACTCTCTCTGTGTTGAGCCCTTCAGAATGAACTGTGTTCTGTAGATAGATCTAGCACAGATCAGTGTCAGCCTCCCCTCTCTTTCTCTCTCTCTTTCTCTCTCTCTCTCTCTCTCTCTCTCTCTCTCTCTCTCTCTCTCTCTCTCTCTCTCTCTCTCTCTCTCTCTCTCTCTCTCTCTCTCTCTCTCTGGCCTCATTCACTCACATGTACTTATGCAGTTCACATCAACCGATGTGGCTTCACAACTCTCTTTTACAGTTCACACAAACTCTCAGACTACACGACTCCCTAACGTATCTCACATCAGCCTTATGAAGCTACACAAATCATTCATGCAGCTCACATCATTCCTTTACATAAAGCTACAGCCCTCAAACCGCTAACATCAGCCTTATAAAAAAGCAACAGAACTCCTATATGTGGCTCACACCAGCCATTTGTAAAGCCGGGCTTATACTGTGCGATTTTTTGCCCGATTTTGCCACTATTTGTCAGTCGTGCGACTTTTTGGGAGTCGGGCCGATTTCTAGGTCAATCGGAGGTCAATCATGAGTCTCGCATCGTGTAGTGTACATGGGGTAACGAGAAGTGATTTCACCTCATGATCGCGCAATCGTAGGGTCGCAAGAAAATCAAAACTCTTTGAAATCCTGGTCGTCCCTCGAGAGTGAATCACACAGTTAAAGCAGTGCTACGACCCGATTTGACACTACACATGCACAGATTGATAGGGCAGCGTGATTCGCTCTTGAGCGTGTCCTCGTCTCCACCTCAGGTGCACATGTTCCCTCCTCTGCAGAGCCGGGAAACATGCCTGTCGTGTCGTACAGTGGGAGCATTCAGCTGATGGCTCGTATAGTGTGAGGACTTGAGTCGTGAGATGGGAACTTTTAAATCGTTACATTCCCTCGTGCGGTGTGTGAAGGAGCTTTATACCCACGATTGAAAATATCAGCCCTTTATAAAGCTACACAGCTCCCTTATGCAGTTCACATCAGCCTACACAGCTACCTGATACCTGCCTGCTATGAAATCGAATACAAACACATGTGCATACTACCCTATAGACACACACAACACAGATACTTGGTCGTGCACAAACACACACACATACGCACGCACGCACGCACGCACACCATCATGCACACACACACACACGCACACACACACACACACACACACACACACACACACACACACACACACACACACACACACACACACACACACACACACACACACACACACACACACACACACACACACACACACACACACACACACACACACACACACACACTTAGAGGCAGGCCTGTGATCTTCATAGAGATTTGACATCATCAAATATTAACTGCACATTTCAGACAGACTTTTTTATGCTGCTCACAGCAAAGCAGGATGTTATGATATGTGTAAGAGGTCATCAGAAAAGTTTTCAATTATTTTATTGGCACACTGCTAGAATGACGGCTAACTACATCTAACACTGGCTCCTCACTAAACGCCCTGCACTGGGTGATGATTCACAGGGCGAATTTTTGAGCAATGTTACCGAGAAACAACATGATTGGCTTGTAATTTCCAGATAAAATGGTCAAGCGAATTGGTCTTCTGCTGATCCAGGTTCTCCAGAAAGTTATGTAGTGGTACACTGTCCAAATAATACCTGATAGTATCATGACCCGAAAGTGTTGCTCAAAAAGTTGGCTAGTTTATCATCACCTTCAGTCTGTCAATGAACACCCTGTACTGAAGAACAGCACTGCTAGAAAAGTACAGGCCATCCTTCTTGAAGAGGATCTACATATCCTAGAAATGATCATTATGTAACTTCATAATCACATGTGCTATTTTTGAACTGTGCTAACTAGAAATAGGGTGCAATCTGGGGTAACGGTGCAATGGTAGGGTTTTTATTTTTGCCAATAAGGAGAAAATTGACAAAATGGGTTCTAAATAAACAAGCTAAAATCATTTGGCATGTGTCCGGTGTATTCGATAGGAATACTCCTTTGAAGGCAAACACATCTCGCACCCACAACCTGACTGTGCTTACCAGGGACGGATTATGCCTCAATGGGCCCCTGAGCCAGACACCAAGAAAGGCCCCCCTCTATGGGTGTTACTAGTTTACAAAACGATTCAGGGTTTTAGGCAAGATGACGTTGGAGGTTTGTACTCCGACAATATTTGAACATGCAGTTGTTAAAATTGCAATTTTAACGTAATATGAGAAACATTTGCATAGTGGCTTGGGGTTCAGGGCTCCCTTGGTTCTTGGGTCCCTGAGCCTGGGCCCGGTAGGCCAATGCCGTAATCCAACCTTGTTGTTCATAAACAGCCTCTAGAGACCCTATCATTTTGTGTGTTCCATAACAGTTATTAAATAATAAATGATAAATAATGCATTATGAATAACGCAATATAATGATACATAAATGAATAATGGAACAGCAGAGCTGAAGTGAAATGAAAAGTATAAATGTGTTGCTATAAATACACATAAATTATGATAAATATATGATGCTTATAAAATGTTGGTGTGTTGATGAGCATCTGCAATGGAAGGATTGAGGAGTAGTAATGAGAGTAGTCACACTGAGCAACCCAGCAGTCACTCACTCACCATACCAAGACGCATCACCATGGTACAGTTCATCTCACTCTCCCCCCTCCTCTCTCTTTCCCTCTTTCTCTTTCTGCATGTTACTCTGTCTTTCTTTCAAGTTTTTCTGTCTGTCTACCTCTGTGCCTGTCTGTCTCCCTCTGTCCCAATCTCTTCACACCCCCCTCTCTACATAAATCAGCATAATGTATCGGCATCCCATTAGATCTCTCTCATTACCATCCCCTTCATGACAACACAGGCAGAAGCCCAGAGAGAGGGAGAGGGAGAGAGAGAGAGAGAGAGAGAGAGAGAGAGAGAGAGAGAGAGAGAGAGAGAGAATGAGTTACAGAGAGATGGAAAGGGGTGAGGAAAACAGAAAAAGGAAAAAGAAAGAGAAACAGAGTTAGAGAAAGAAAGAGCTTGGAAAGCAGAGTGAGCGAAGGGGAGAGCTGTGAGAGCAGAGTGAGAAAAGGCAATAGCAAGAGTGTCAGAGGCAGTGAGATGAGAGTGAAGGATTTACTTTTTACTTTACTTTTTTTCTTCCTCTCTTTCTTTTTTGGAATCATTCAGTGACCATCAGGGAGGACGCTGAAAGACTCTCTCGCTCGTTTGAGTCGATGAAATCTGTCTGTGTCTGTCAGTCGTCCCAGAAAAAAGACTGTGCTCTTCAGAGAAGATGGTGCTGCTGAGAGAGGGCTGTGCTGTTATGGTGATGAACGCCGGTGCTAAAAAAAAAGAGAAAAGGCTGCTGCAATTTGGAATGCAGAGAGTCATTATCCGGAGCCCCTGAGGGAGCGTTCTTTAATTTTTTATGCAAGGTTGAATACAGAGAGAGAGAGAGAGAGAGAGAGAGAGAGAGAGAGAGAGAGAGAGAGAGTGTTATTAAAATATGTATTACAGTCTCTGTGCCCAGTGCCCTCTCACCATTATTGCGCTGATATGTGTGTGTGTGTGTGTGTGTGTGTGTGTGTGTGTGTGTGTGTGTGTGTGTGTGTGTGTGTGTGTGTGTGTGTGTGTGTGTGTGTGTGTGTGTGTGTGTGTGTGTGTGTGTGTGTGTGTGTGTGTGTGTGTGTGAGCGCTCACTCGCGTCGAACATTGCTCTGCCCATCAGTCGGAACGTCTCAGCATTTTAAATCCGGCCGGATAATGCCCTGATTTCCGGATTCATAGCGTGCACACAAAGGCAGCAAACCCGTTGGTATTAGGAGGTGATTAAGGTGTCAAGAACTCACAGAAAGCCGCCAACTATAATATTATATTGCAGAGATGCGGGCGGACAAAAGCAAAGCGAAGCGAAGCAAAGCGTATTAAAGTGGAATTAGAGGCGGAGGCAGATAATTGGCTCTGTGGAGGGATGAGGAGATGCAGAGGTAGACGGGGGGGTGAGGGGTAGGAGGGGGGGATACGGAGGTAAGACGGGGTGAGGGGTCATATATGGAGGTAGACGGAAAGGATAATCAGTCATGGTGGGTGGGGGCAGATATGGGGGTAGACAGTGGTGGTGGTGGTGGGGGGAGGGTATGGGGTAGACGGTAATGGCGAGGAATTGATGAGGTGGGATGGTGAGGGATACATGAGAGGGGTCAGATCGCATGTGTGAGAGGATGGTGGTGGTGGTGGTGGGGGGGTAGATGGTGATGACAGGGGGCAGATGAGGGGGGAGGTGGTGAGGGGTGGATGCGGAGGGGGCGATTGGTCAGAGCGAAGGCCACGTGTGATGTGATGCGGAGAGGAGCACAGCTGTCAGAGGGGCTGCTAATTACAGCGGCTGATGAGAGCAGCGGACGCTTTGATGCATGCGGCGCTCAGACAGAGAGGCAAGAAGTGAAAAGGTGTCTGCCATGATGCAGCACTGACACAGAGAGAAAGAAAGAAAGAAAGAAAGAAAGAAAGAAAGAAAGAAAGAAAGAAAGAAAGAAAGAAAGAAAGAAGGGACAAGATGCTGCCATGTCTACTGTCTGCCATAACTGCCATCTCTGCCTACCTGTCGAGTCCTGTCATGATGACAGCATGTCTAATATTTCAGCGGCTGTCTCAAAATGTAACCCACCTTGACCTTGGGGAGCATGAGGGACATGGTGTGTGTGTGTGTGTGTGTGTGTGTGTGTGTGTGTGTGTGTGTATGTGTGTGTGTGTGTGTGTGTGTGTGTGTGTGTGTGTGTGTGTGTGCGTGAGTGCGCACGCGCGCGCGCGTGTGTGTGTGCGCGCGCGCGTGTGTGTGTGCGCACGCGCGTCTGTGTGTGTGTGTGCGTGTGTGCGTGTATACATGTGTGTGTGCATATGCGTTGCGTACCTGTCTGTCTGTGTGTGTGTGTGTGTGTGTGTGTGTGTGTCTAGGCTTTTTGGTTTGTCTTTTGACAGGGAGCAGATTAACAGGAGACAGGAGGACAGAAGCTTCCGTTGCCATTGGTGACAGATGGAGGGATGGGACGGCGGTGGCCTTGTATGTGTGTGTGTGTGTGTGTGTGTGTGTGTGTGTGTGTGTGTGTGTGTGTGTGTGTGTGAGTGTGTGTGTGTGTGTGTGTGTGTGTGTGTGTGTGTGTGTGTGTGTGTGTGTGGTGTGTGTGTGTGTGTGTGTGTGTGTGTGTGGTGTGTGTGTGTGTGTGTGTGTGTGTGTGTGTGTGTGTGTGTGTGTGTGTGTGCGTGCCTGCCTGCGTGTGTGTGTGTGTGCGTGTATGTGCGTGCGAGTATGCGTGTGTGTGTGCGTGTGTGCGTGTGTGCCAGGTGGAAGGATGTGATGGCGGTGTCTTCGCCTGTGTGACATCACAGGTGACAAGTAGAAGCTGGATCCACGGCCTCATGAGGACAAATGACAGAAAAACCTGTCCAACTGTCAAATATTGCCTTCTATTTTC
>NC_085862.1:20364890-20377390 GCF_034702125.1 Engraulis encrasicolus | reverse complement strand
CCCCATCTCTTCCCCTCTTCCTACATTGCAGCATCGCCATTAGCTCTCCTCTCCTCCTCTTCATCTCTTCTTCTTCTCTCTTGTCTTCCTCCTGACTTTTAGAGAGGAGAGGAATAGATGAACAGAGGGATAGGAGGAGAGGATAAAAACAGGCGGAGAGAGGGGGAGAAAAGATGAAGAGTATGCATTGGACACATACAAGTGAATACTGTTGCTACCTAATTTATGGGATATTTACGGTATTCTCATGTAATATACAGTAAATATTACATAAATATATACAGTATAATGTATATATAATTATATAATAATTATATCATTTATGGAATCTTTTCTTTATATTACATGAGTAATATGAGTAATACATTCATATGAGTAATGAGTTAGGTAGTTACTAAATTCTTTCATAGGCCCTACCCCTGTGAATTTCAACTTAAAGCAGTGGTTCTCAAACTTTTTCCATCATTCCCCCCTTCAGAGGGTCTGAATGCTTCCGAGCCCCCCCTCGTGCAGACTGATTTTGCGATCGCTGCGCAGAATCAAAGTACCGGTAAAGGTGACTAGTGAGATTATACAAAGAGGGACTGTAGTCGAATGCAGATGTGTATTGATTTCCTATGCTATTCAAATTCATGACAATTAATAATATAATGTTGGTGAGGACTTTAAACTTATTGACTTATTGGTGTGACAGGAAATCATAAAAAAAAACCCTCAAAATCAGATGTCACACGCCCCCCTTGAGATGCCTCCGCGCCCCCCCAGGGGGGCTTACGCCCCATTTTGAGAAACACTGACTTAAAGGGACACTGTGCAGGAAATGGTCAAAAAAGGTACTGCAACTATGCTGCTCATTGAAACTGGGCTGCCTATTGCCAAATTTGATCTTTACATGAAAGTTTACGAAGTAATAAACAAATATTTTCTAGTATGGTCCAAGTACAGTCATTTTTGCAGTTAAAAATGGCAATTTTTGGAAATTCAAAATGGCGGACCATGGAGAAGATCCCCCTTTTCATGTATGAAAAGTGCAATTTTTCCAGTCATAATGAATACTTAGAATTTGATGCTGGTGGTAAGTATTCATGAAAAAGGTAACATTAGTGAATGGGCAGCATGAATTCTGGAAATAAACAACTACAAATCTCACACAGTGTCCCTTTAAACATGAGCAATGTTAAGGGACAAAAAAATGTTTGGAATATGCTATTGTGAAAAAGGTGATCCCAGTTGAAAAAGTTTTTGAGGTGTTACCAGGGCTCCAAACTCTGGTGGATGCTTCCTGTTACGCATCCATATGCATATCCACTTTATAATCAAAGGTTACAAGGGCAGCGCCATTATTATTATCATCAGAAATCATGCAGAAGGGCTATGGGCAGCCTAGCCAGAACTAACAGACCGGAATTTCCGTGAATGCACCGGAGAGCATGACAAGCGTTAAAATGGGCGGGGTTAATGGGCCGGGTAATGAGGTGGATACAGGCCAACTGTAATAGCAGTGGTGCTGGGGCCATACCTCGGTCACTGACGTTGGGCCATTTCAAATTTTCAGAGGCGATCAGACATAAATTTTGCTAAAAAAATTAAAAGTTCAAACTAAAAAATAAAGTTAACTGCTATTTGCATGAAACACACAGACATACACAATATAGCCTACATTTAGCAAACCTGATGGAGGTATTTAGAATGATGTACTGAAGTATTGTATAATTTATCATTGTGCAAACCCTTATTTGTCATAGACCCATCTGTCAACATGCCAGTTGCAAAATCTGCAAGATGCTTTTGGTGCGACGGGACAAATGATGATTTTAAAAGATGGTAATGATTAAGAAAACATAGACTGTATAGGGGCAATTAGGATAGTTAGACATCGAAACAGTCTGTATGGAAATCCTTATTGTTATATTTACCGTCAATATCTGCATGCGTATGCAGACAGCAATGCATTATGGATGAAAATGTTGCATGATGGTTTGATTTCTTGTCCAATTAACTAAATTTCACTTACATGGCGAAAAACTATTGTGGGGTGAATGCGACTGCAGACAGACCTTGCGACTCCCGCAGTTTCTTATCCCAGTTGATGCTCGTCTGCATATATCTGCATATAATATATACCATTGTCCCACACCCCTACAAAAGTGTGCATTGCACTCCTCTTCAGCTCCTCCTCCCCACCTGTCCCCCACACCTCTCACCTGATGCACTAGTTAGTAGATCAAACTGGTGTGCCACCGTGCCACCAGGAGCAATTCGGAGTTGAGTATCTTGCTCAAGGACCCATCGATGGGGGTCAGACAGAGCAGGGCTTACACCTGGTTTCTGGTTGCCAAATAGACTCCTCTTCCAACTGAGTCACCACATAATAGGTGGGGTCGGTGTATCATATGGTAATTGGTGGGGGTGGGAGGTAAGTTAGAAGTTTTAGAGAGAGAAAGAGTCCTAGTCTAGAAGTTTCAGAGTTTCTCTCTAGTCTAGAAGTTGCTGCTGACCTACATATGGAGAGGTAGCAGCAAGAGACTCAGAAAGGCTCTATTGTGAGAGCACACACACACACACACACTCTCTCTCTCTCTCTCTCTCACTCTCTCTCTCTCTCTCTCTCTCTCTCTCTCTCTCTCACTGTCTCTGTGTCTACACCTCTCTCTCTCTCTCTCTCTCTCTCTCTCTCTCTCTGTGCCTCTCTCTCTGTCTCTGTCTCTGTCTCTCTCTCTCTCTCTCTCTCTCTCTCTCTCTCTCTCTCTCTCTCTCTCTCTCTCTCTCTCTGTGATACCACTGGTCTTTGCTCAGTGTGATTATAATGGTTAAAATGGTTTATGTAAACAATACAAGCCTCAGAAACACTTAATGGTCGCCTGATACGCTTCATGGTCGCCTGAAACGCTTCATTTTTGTCAGCTCATCCCTGATACGTCAGGAGACTTAAATCATACTCTACAGTCGGCACGAGGCTTATACTCTAGTCATACATTGCACTGTCTGCACTTGTATGGAGTTGTTTTAAATCACACATGGTTTCTGCCACCCACTTTACATAGGGAGGGAATTAAGATGTGTAAATATGTGTGGCCTGCATGTATGCATGTGTGTGTGCATGTGTGTGTGTGTGTTTGGGGGGGTGGGGTGGTGGATAAAAGTGCCCGCACCAACTTTGATTCCTTAACGACTTAAGCTATGACAACGAAACTTGGTGACTTTTCCTAAAATTTAGTTGGCTACAGTTTAGTACCAAAGGATTATGTTTATCATTTTTGGCGTTGCCATGGCAACGGTTTTCTGACAGGTACTGTATGTCTGACCGAAAATCACTGATCTAAGTCTCATTATTGTTCCTTTTTCATATTTTTTCCGTTCCATTAGAATCAGACAGCTTTGTGAGCATTAAAGTGGTTTGAAGCATATAATCATTAAAATTTAAGTGCATTACCTAAATTTGATGGAAAATACATTATGGCGAGATTTTGGGCATTATAATCAGATGATGTCATAATGACGTCAAAAGAGCCCCCCCTCCAGGCCCAGGAATGCCAAAAAAGCCCAGTCTGAATAGGGTTAAGCAGCAGGTGCGTAACATATTGCTTCCACTATTGCAAACAGGAGCCAGAGTCATCTGTAACTGTCTACTGGAGAGAGGAGCAGCATACGGGAAGGGGAACAGACACAAGGTACCAACACAAGGAGGGAGTACAGATATGGTACCAACACCAAGAGATGGGAGATGGGGGTGGGGGTAGCAGGAAAGACGGGATGGAGATGGGGGAGTGCAAGACACGGAGGGGAGTTAAGCTGTGCAGATGTGGGAGAACAAGAAGGTGTGTGTGTGTGTGTGTGTGTGTGTGTGTGTGTGTGTGTGTGTGTGTGTGTGTGTGTGTGTGTGTGTGTGTGTGTGTGTGTGTGTGTGTGTGTGTGTGTGTGTGTGTGTGTGTGTGTGTGTGTGTGTGTGTGTGTTTGAGGGGGTTTGTGATACTGTAGCCCCTACTTTCATAGAGAAGAGGGATGGTATGAAAGAATTGTGAGGTATTATCAGGTACAGTATTGCTTCCTGTATAGCAAACAGGAGCTGGTTTAATTTGTAACTGTCAAGTGCAGAGGAGCGACACAGGGAGGGGAGTAATGTTTCCAGATGTCATCTGCAACTGCAGAGAAGACCAACAGAGGAACAGATTACAGAGACGGTACCAACACGGGTGGTGGTGGTGGTGGTACAGAGGGGATGGGAAGGTGGTGCTGATATGGCAGGAACATGGGGAGATTGGGAGTGGGGATGGGGGTTGCAACAGAGGGGTGGAACCACATGAAGATATGCAGATATGGTAGTTACAAGTGAAGGGATGGGGGGTATGGGGGTGGTGGTGGGGGAGGGTGGCTGATACGGGAGCATCACATGGAAGACTGGTGTGTGGGAATGGGGACGCAACATGGGTTTAGTGTAAGTGGGCGGAGTGTGTGTGGGAATGGGGAGTAACAGGGAGGTGGGCCCAATATGTGCAAGGTGTGTACGTACGGTATAAACATGGAGAGAGGGGATGGAGATACAGTAGGCGTCCATGGGTGGGGCGGTGGGAGTAGTGCCTCCTCCTTTAAATAGCATGAGCAGGCTGGAGCTGGAAGCTGGGTCAGATCTACTGTATATATACGGTATACTGATCTATCCCCATACTTAAAATACTGCACTTACAGTGTGAAATAGATCCATATAGAGGCACTATTTATACCATTTATCTCTATATGAACCCAAGATACTGCACTGCCTTGCAATCCATGTCATTCTTAGCATACTGATTTTTTTATCACCATTTAACTCTTAACATAGGCCTACTGATTTGTATCCCCATTTAGTTCTTAAGATCTTATTCCTCTCCGTATGCGCGATACTGATCTCATTTATATCCATATGTACTGATCTCACTTCTGAAGATATGTAGAAAGCAAGCAGAGACAGATTGGTCTAACAGTGATGCAACAGAATATCCAATAGAATGGCCAATAGCATAGTCTATAGACATTGTTTTAGCTTTAACTCTGCTGGGACTGGGTTTCTGGAAATAGAAACACTCTTGTTCTCACTCGTTTCGAAACAAGCATGGGCACGCCGATGATCAGACAGTGTGAAATGAATCCATAGCTGGGATGCAGTTTATGTATTGCAGCCCATAGCTGGGATGCGGCTCTTATTTCTGCCAATGGAAAACAAGCATAAGGGCAGGATGATGTGGAAATGGTGCGAGAGGGATCCATGCGCACAAATATGCACCTTTTATTTCTGCAGTCTGAAAAGAAGGAAGAGAAGGCCAATCTGGAAACATTGGTAAACATTCTAATTTTCTGCCATTTTAAAGCAAGCAGACACACACTGGATATATAGGAAATAGAGATTCATTCATGTTTGTTCACCTTTGCTCTGTATTTCCCCTAACTAATACCAAAAGGTCTGATCTGCAAACAATGATCCATACATAGCCTATTGTTACACTCCATACTCCCTCTTGCCTCTCTCACTGTTAAACAAGGAGGCATACAGGATGGAAAGTCCTTACATTCTCACTCATATCCACACATCTGTAAATGGACAGGGACAGGCAGTCTTATTTATGCTATTGAAACCAAGCAGGTACTCTCACTCATATCCACACATCTGTAAATGGACAGGGACAGGCAGTCTTATTTATGCTATTGAAACCAAGCAGGTACTCTCACTCATATCCACTCATCTGAAAACGAGCAGGGAGAGGCAGGACAAATGACAAGCAGGGATCCATATGAAGGGTTTATTTGCAAAACGGTGTATCTCCATTTTTTGACTTTTGCATTTTATTATTGAAAATAACTATTCAGAGGGCCTATCACCTATGTGTGAATTCTTACCATTCAAATATTTTGAGAACATACTTTTTTGCAATGCAATTCAATGGAATGCCCAATACAAAAGGTCAATTTCCCTTAGCTGAGCTTGATGCTGCTCTGCAATCCATACTGTACAAACACTCTCACTCTTGTTCCCTTCTCCTCCCCCCGTGTTGCAGGACAGCAGGGAGCCATCACTTTGGGGCACGAACGACACAGATTTGAATTAAACTTAGTGTGCCTTTTCAGTGGCAATGTAGACCCCATAACTGCATTTGCATTCAATTTTAAATCACTATATGTTATGATTTCGGTTTCTGTTAAAGAAAAAGAAAAGAATGCCGCACACTCTGCTCCATGTTTTAATGGTGAAGTGACGTTTCGGCCGTCTGGCCTTCTTCAAACCAGACGGCCGAAACGTCACTTCACCATTAAAACATGGAGCAGAGTGTGCGGCATTCTTTTCTTTTTCTTTAACATTTATATGCTCAGGAAGCCAGCACCTCAAGAAAGACGATGGTGTGCGATACCTCTTTTTTTCTATGATTTCGTTTTCTGTCAATTAAAGAAAGGAAAAATAACCAGACAGGACAAAGAGTAAACATGGATGCATACATATGGTACATACCATTTAGGTGCAATGGAATAACTGCTGTAACCGCTATGTAATATCATAATGCTAAGTGTTACGCCATCAATTTCACTTTTAGTTTGGCCACCTCTGACTATCCCTCACTCTAATGCATATCTCGTATCTCTGTATCTGTAATATGCTGTGTCTGAAACAGGCAGGGGGTAGGCTGCTTTTGCTAATACTGATGCATCCAGACCTCTGGCTCTCATATCCGGCGTCTGTAGATGAGCAGGGGCAGGCAGGGGGATGGCAGCGGGCCCAGGGCCACCGCAGCAGCTGATAATGTTTCATGCTGTCAAGGCAAGTTATCGCTCGGTGTTAGCATATTATAATGGCCTTGTAAACAAGATCGCACAAGACTCTATTATGCATTTTTTTAAAGGGGCCTTTAAGGACACAAAATATAGCAATGTAAATATTAAGTAAAGTAATAGTATACTTTGCTCCTAGAGTCTTAGATTTTGATGATAGAAATGTAAGAAATTGTACTTGTGTACGTGTATGTGCATATGTGGGCAGCAGTGTTGTAAATGTTAAAAAAGTAAAATGAGTAGTCCCTAAGACTAAGTCGTCTTTCCTTAGTGTGGACACATGATGTATGGTGGAAATAGCGCTGATGCTGTCCCCCATTGTCCCTAAAGACAAGCTTCATTTTACTGCAATATTATGAATACATAATTACATTTACACTAAGCAATATTATTAAAAATTGCATTATTATGTCAATTACGTGTACTGCTTCCAAAGAGAAGAGACTGAAATGAGACTCAGGGTTTTATGATTTGATAACTGTAATAAATGATGCTCAATAAAAAAAGAGATATTGCAATAACATATTATAGCATATGTGTGTTTGCAGTGTTGTTGACGCCCCTGGCGTTGTCATAGTAATGAGACAGGGCTAGCGGCGACAGAGCTGCCTCGCATCTGCAAAAGCCTTGACCTGATTAGATGACAGTAGTCACGGCTTAACTCGCTAACCGTGTGTGAGGAAGAGACATTCATGTTGCATGTTTATACTCTATATTCACATTGTAAAATATGCAGTATATCAATTAATCAATGATATATTATTATTAATATTGTAATTTTTAACATTGTATATGGCACATAGATATTGCATTGCATATTGCACATACATATTGTATACATCCACACTGCATACAGTATGTAACATTCATTGTGCCCTCTGTGATCTAGTAGTTTTACATTCACATCTCTGCATATAGCATGAGTAGTGGTGGTCTCTTCATTGCGGTCCTGTATGTATGAATAGCCTTAAAGGAATAGGTCGGTATTTTGCATTTGGGACCTTAATTATGGTGTATCATACACTGAGCTACCCACCTGTGTCACTTTTGTTTGATTTGAAGCCTTCCGTGAGATTTTGGGTTTGGGCGATATCCACAAACCACCATACAACGGGAGTCAGCGGGGCACAGACTTTAAATCCGTCGTACACGCATAAACAGTATTTTCTTATTTTGTTTAGGGTCATTGGGATGATACAATTACGTTTCCGCCTCATTTCAATATTTAAATCTCCCGGGTTCAGTGAACGAATTAAAAATCTGTATTGACTGAGGTGTGCCACGTCATCTTTCTGCGACGCTCATTCTGACAGCCAGGAGCCAGCCAGCTCTGCTACGGCAGTCGGCAACATGATAAAGTAACAAGAAGCAAACGTTGAAGCTCTCGGTTTTTAACAGTTCTTCGGCTAGAACTTTGCTATGGGTTGAATGTGCGCATATACTGGATGCTGAAACGAAACGACAAGCTTTATGAAACCGTGGCATTTTGCGTTGAGATGGAAAAGGAACGCGCCACACTCTCCTGGATACGAGGCTACGTGTGTGCGGCTTTTGCGCCAAAGCTCTTTCTACCAGCAAAACAAAAGTGACAGCGTCAGAAACAAAACATTGCTGTTCCGATTGCTGATGGAGACAACAGAGGTAAGGACATATTATGTATCTTGAGTTTTTGAATGGCTAATCTTGGTGTCGCCTCAAACTAGCTCTCTTCTCGGTGCCTTCGTATGGCTGTTCATGCTACCAGCTACAGATAGTCAAATGAATCAAAGCTACGTTTGGTCTCAAACAAAATTGTACACGGAAAATAGTAGTCCTTCAGTAGGCAAGACAATCACAATCATATGATAAGCCTGTCAAAGCCCTGCACCAAATCATGGAGTAGGTCGACTGTGGTTTTCACTTTTACTGCTAGTAAAACTGACGGCACGTAATTCGACTGTCTAGCCAATAACTGGTAGGCCTACATTGCTTGATCTTCAGGTCATACTAGTTGTAGGTTTTACAGTGATACTGGTGTATTGACACTTCTTTATTTATATTTAGAAAGACAGGAGAAGTTCAAGACTCAAGAGCTGGACTTTCCATGACGTCCTCACTCGACCCCTGTGAATAGCAGCCCACCGTTGACCAGCCATCAGTATCTACTGTGCAGTCATTTCCTGACCCGGTTTCTCACTAGCCCTTCGCAGACGAACACTACCACCTGAAGACGGTCGTCTGGATAATACTTCGGTTTGACACCGGCATGGTCTACCACAAAGGTAAACACATCAGGCACACTCCACTGCATTTGTTTTAGAAGTCTAAACAACACACCAGGGTGTATTCCATAGGCGAGTTATCACGAACACATTTTATGTGCAAAAACTGAAATGTCGTTGCAACACATGGGATATGTGTGGCTCAGGGGAAAAAACAGTTATGAGCCACGTTTGTAGTATTTCCCATACAGTACACCATTCATACTAATTATAATAGTTACTAATACTAATATAATATTAATTAGGGCCTATAATTACTTTCGTGTCGATATTTTTCAAAGGGTTTTTCCATCCAGTATTACTCTGGCAAAATGCCCATTGCTTTCCTGTCCAATATTATTTAAAAAAAAGTCCAGTGGCCTTCAACTAACACCTTTTGACTTATCACGGTGTATCTGGAGAGCAGACAATCTTCTTTATGAGTTTCACATTCTGTTACATTACTGCCATCACCTACTGTGCACTCATGTGATTGGCCTTTACCATTCCTGTTCAATGGCCATACATAATACACTACAATTGTCATTTCTATTTTCCAGATAGACGCCAGACCTTCTGAAAGGACCTAATGGACTGAGTGCTGGAAAGGAGACAACCCCTCTATAGAATAAACTGAGTGTAACAAACACTCCACCACGAAAACTCTCCACTCCAGTCCCAAGAACAGACATGTATGTTTTAGTGTCATGACGGAGCAATCATTTCGGAAGGTCCTAAACCCTATTTATCTAAAATACTTTCTGATGTTTGATAGTGACATCTTGGTTACCCAATAAGACATTTCTTACATTATTACAAGATTCTTCACTTCTTCCTACATTGTTAATGACTGAATGATTACAATTATGATGTACACATTGTTATTGGTCACACCTGCTGACATTAAAGTCCCAGTAAAATCTTCTCTCTTTTCCTTTATGTAAAGTAATGACACTTGAGGCAGTAATGACAAATTGATAAATGTGTAAAAATGTATTGTCATATTATTTTCAATGGCCATCAAATTATATTGATGACCTAAGTTCAAGAGAGTCCTTGTGCACAAGCCCTCAGCAATGCAGGTGCTGATGTGAGGCAGGAGAAGGTGAACAATGAACAAAATTCAAAAGACATTTCACACTGCTTATTGTTCTTTTTCTTCCTTCATTTTTCTGAGCTAACAACGCATTTTGCCCTGTGTGTCAAAATAAAGTAAGAAAAAGAATGGTAAGCAGTGTGCGGTGTCTTTTGATTTATGTAGATAATCTCTTCCTGTGAGTCCAAGATATTGTGCAGGTGGAAGTTGAGAAAGTGTCCCTATGATTGTTACAATGGAATGATGCATGAAATTAATTTACAAATGTTATCAAAAGACATGGAATATTACATTTTCATTTCATTGCATTTTTTAAAAAAAATGCATTGCACTTAGCTGACGCTTTCATTTACCAAAAGTGGTATTGGTTACAGTCCCTGGAGCAATGTGGGGTTAGGTGCCTTGCTCAAGGGCACTTCAGCCATGGATGGAGATGTAGGGAGAGGTCAGGAGGGATTCGAACCAGCTACATTTGGTCCAATAAGGGGTCCCCACAATGCACCTAAGATGTGTAATGTCAAATTATGTGTAGTATTACCAACTAGATTTATAACTTCATTGTAATTACTCAATATAACACAAGATGATAAGTCAATGTAGAGACTCTGACTCCATCCAGCATATGGTATGGTGGAGATGGATGAGGGTCATGATGCACCTTGGATGACCCTTCTGTACTGTAACCTGGCCGCAGACGTTCAGCTCCCAGGGCGCTGGGCGCTGTGTACAGCATTTCCTACGAGACAGATGATCACAATACAGCAAGTAAGAGGTAGGGACACTTCAGTCAATGACGGGTTTTTTTTTGTTTTTTTTTGGGGGGGGGGGTGGTGGTGGTACAACCACAGCTTATGTTCATAAATAATTGATTAGTATACTGCAATGAAAATGCTTCTTGGATAATCCACTGACATGAAACACAACAGAACAAATAATAATCTATACAATCGTGGCACTAGCTGTGAAGTTACTACTAACGTCACTGACTGACCCCAATATCGACAAAGCTGTCTGGGCATAGTAAATCAAACAGAAGTTACAAATTCCTCGGCGACTTACTCAATTGAAAGCTATGTGTTCCTGCGAGTTTTGGCTATAATCTCCGATTCAACTTCGAAGAACGTTGATACCAGCTCGATTCGTCATGGCGAGAATATCCTCCAGAGTTACTTGGCACCTTCCTAAATAAATAAAGAAGTGTGTCACTACATCAGATTAGTATCACACTGTAAAACCTCCAAGTGATATGACATGAGAATCAATGTAGCCTACCATTTCTCAGTAGGCTAGACAGCTGAATGTTTTTACTAGTAGTAAAAGTAAAAGTCAACTGTACTTATAAGTATACCCCATGATTTGGTGCAGGGCTTATCATATGATTGTGATTGTCTTGCCTACTGAAGGAATACTATTCGTATTTTCCGTGTACAATTTTGTTTGAGACCAAACGTAGCTTTGATTCATTTGACTATCTGTAGCTGGTAGCATGAACAGCCATACGAAGGCACCGAGAAGAGAGCTAGTTTGAGGCGACACCAAGATTAGCCATTCAAAAACTCAAGATACATAATATGTCCTTACCTCTGTTGTCTCCATCAGCAATCGGAACAGCATTGTTTTCTTTCTGACGCTGTCACTTCTGTCCTGCTAGTTTGTTTTGCTGGTAGAAACCGCACACACGTAGCCTCGTATCCAGGAGAGTGTGGTGCGTTCCTTTTCCATCTCAACGCAAAATGCCACGGTTTCATAAAGCCAGGCCTGGACTGGGAGAACAAAACGGCCCGGGCATTTTTTGGCTCAGACCGGCCCCACATACCGGTAATTAGCGGAGCAATTGACGTAACTAATGTCTTCTGACGGAAAAAAACGTCTCTTTCAGGTACTAAAAAAAACCACCATACGTGCAGTGACTTCACGTTCAATTGTTTATTTAAAATGAATCTATGATTGGTCATGTAAGCTGCCAGAAAACCTGGAAGTTGAGAGAAGAGAGCCCCTAGCAGCTGGGGATGAACTGGCCTTATCTGCACTCTTCAGTCCAATCAACTCCTTGGACACACACAAAGAGAGGCACATACCTATTCTAATGTTAGGCATATAGACCTTCACTATTGGGTTTGGAGCGTCTTGCTTCAGAAGTAGTTAACTTATGCCTCAACAGTCTGGCTTGAATAGGCAAGAACAGATGGATAAATTATTAACTACAAATAATACAATACTTAAACTCAATATCCAAATTTATATTTATTGGTAATCAGGTGTAAAGAAATCCTGCCCACTGTCCATTCCACCAACACACTTTTTCTGAAGAAGGTTGGATGACCGAAATGTTGAATTAAAGTTTGTTGGTGGATTGGACAGTGTGCAGG